>NC_056741.1:319739759-320039759 GCF_019279795.1 Protopterus annectens
CTCCTCTGTAGGCACCTTGTCATATGCTTTCTCTAAGTCCACAAAGACACACTGCATCTCTTTCTGACCTTCTCTGTACTTCTTCATCAACACTCTCAGAGCAAACATTGCATCTGTAGTGCTCTTTCCTGGCATGAAACCATACTGCTGATCACTAATCATCACCTCCCTTCTTAACCTAGCTTCCACTACTCTTTCTCATAACTTCATGCTGTGACTGATTTTAATCCCTCTGTAGTTACTACAGCTCTGCCCATCACCCTTATTCTTAAAAATCAGTACCAAAACACTTTTTCTCCATTCCTCAGGCATCATCTCACTTTCCAAGATTTCATTAAACAATCTAGTTAAAAGCTCCACTGCCATTTCACCTAAACACCTCCATGCTTCCACAGGTGTGTCATCTGGATCAACAGCCTTGCCATTCTTCATCCTCTTCATAGTTATCCTTACTTCCTCCTTGCTAATCCACTGCACTTCATGATTCACTATCCGCACATCATCCAACCTTCTCTCACTCTCATTCTCTTCATTCATCAGCCCCTCAAAGTACTCTTTCCATCTGCTCAACACACTCTCCTCGCTTGCAAGTATGTTTCCCTCATTATCTTTTATCACCCTTACCTGCTGCACATCTTTACTAGCTCGGTCCCTCTGGCTAGCCAGTCGGTGCAGGTCCTTTTCTCCCTCATTAATGTCCAACCTTTCATACAACTCTTCATAAGCCTTATCCTTAGCCTTTGCCACCTCTCTCTTTGCCATACACCTCATCTCCTTATACTCCTGTCTACTTTCTTCATCTTTCTGACAATCTCACTTCTTCTTCGTCAACCTTTTTCTCTGTATACTCTCTTGTACTTCCACATTCCACCACCAGGTCTCCTTGTCCTCCTTCCTCTTTCCAGATGTCACACCAAGCACCTTTCTAGCCATCTCTCTTACTAGCTCTGCTGTAGTTACCCAGCTATTCGGTTACTCTGCACTGCCACCCAGTGCCTGTCTTAACTCTTCTCTGAACTCCACCTCACAATTATCCTTTTTCAATTTCCACCATTTGATCCTTGGTACTGCCCTCACATTCCTCCTCCTCTTCTTAATCATCAATATCATCCTACAAGCCACAATCCTATGCTGCCTAACTACACTTTCCTCTGGCACCACTTTACAGTCTCCAATCTCCTTCAGACTGGCCCTTCTACATAAGATATAATCCACCTGTGTGCATCTTCCTCCACTCTTGTATATCACCCTGTGCTCCTCCCTCTTGTTAAAATACGTATTCACCACAGCCATGTCCATCCTTTTCGCAAAATCCACTACCATCTGACCTTCTGCATTCCTTTGCTTAACACCATACCAACCCATCACTTCCTCATCCCCTTTATTCCCTTCACCAACATTCCTATTGAAATCTGCTCCAATCACCACTCTCTCACCCTTGGGTACAGTCAGCACCACTTCATCCAACTCACTCCAAAATTTTCTTTCTCATTCATTGCACACCCAACTTGTGGAGCATATGTGCTAACAACATTCATCATTACACCATCAGTTTCCAGATTCATATACATCACTCTATCTGACACTCTTTTCACCTCCAAAACACTCTTAGCATACTGTTCCTTCAGGATAACCCCTACGCCATTTCTCCTCCCATCCACACCATGATACAACAATTTAAACCCACCTCCGATACACCTAGCCTTGCTCCCCTTCCATCTGGTCTCTTGCACACACAGTATACCAACCTTCCTTCTGTCCATCATATCAGCTAGCTCTCTCCCTATAACAGTCATTCTGCCAACATTCAAAGTTCCGACCCTCACTACCACAGTTATAGCCTTTACCTGCCTTCGGCCATGCCTTCCACCTCTTCTCCTCCTTTGGCCAACAGTATCCCAATTTCTGCCAGCACCCTGTTGGCCAACAGCACTGGTGGCGGTCGTTGTTAACCCGGGCATCGACTGATCTGGTATGTATATCTGCACTGTTGTCTGCATGTATGACTTGGCAAAATTTACGCTGGATGCCCTTCCTGACGCAACCCTCCCCATTTATCTGGGCTTGGGACCGGCACAAAGAAATGCACTGGCTTGTGCATCCCCAGTGGCTAGGTTGATTTCAATAGCACCTGACATGCTTAAAATAGACATGGGCAAACAAATGTTTCAGTACACTGGCATGCCTAGATAGCTGTGATTTGTTAAAAGTTCAAAAGTTTAGAAAATTGAGCAATGGGTTTATATTGTCATGTATGAAATATAGTAGGCACTGAAATAAAAAAATATATATTTACAATGAGAGACAATATAAGCAGTAAATGAAACATCTTAATGTATGTGATTCTAAGACAACAGTCTTATAGGCATAAAGAGTTGTATTATCCTCTTGTTTCTTATTTGCTAACCAAACAAGCAGTAAAGATAGCCTAAAACAGACATATAAAACCTTGTTCAAATAAAACAAGCAAAATTATGCATTGAGATGCCTTATATCTAATAAGTAACATGTAGGTGGGTATGTGCTCCATTCAAGCATTAATAAAGTGGAATGCTGATGTGTTAAATGTAAAAATAACATTATTAAATCCATACTATAAAATGGTCACTTGCAGCCGCGGACAAAAAGAAATAATGTTAAACCAAGTATATGATATTAATGGGAAAACTGTTTGTTAGAGTCTGTTGATGAATGTTCTGAACATCATTACTAAAAATTGCCACAGACTTATAATGGTGTAAAGGCACATAAACTTGGAGAAGAGCAAGAAGTTGCATTTCTATTATTTTCTCCCTCTTCTCTGAGCTTATGCAGTCTTGGAGTAAATATCTATGCCTCTCTCACACACTCTTTGTCTCTCTCTCTAAATAAATATATATATATATATATATATATATATATATATATATATATATATATATATATATATATATATATATATATATATATATATGTGTGTGTGTGTGTGTGTGTATATATGGATCTATGTCAGATGATTGACTTTTCAGAAACTTGAAATTCATATCGACGAGACCATATGACTGAGTTTCCAAAAACTAAAACATTAAAAAAAAAAAAAAACCCCACAAAACTCTACTTTTTTATTTTTATGCAAGGGGGCAAGCATCCCTGCATCCCCACCAACTCCGAGATTGCATTACAGTGAAGAAATGGGTGAATTTCCTAATCCTTTCAGTACTGCAAACTCTATTCTATCCCTCTCTCACACAC
Source organism: Protopterus annectens (assembly GCF_019279795.1). Classification (NCBI taxonomy): domain Eukaryota; kingdom Metazoa; phylum Chordata; order Ceratodontiformes; family Protopteridae; genus Protopterus; species Protopterus annectens. Next base: position 319,742,991 of record NC_056741.1, read on the forward strand.
TCTCTCTGCAGATATATATATATATATATATATATATATATATATATATATATATATATATATATATATATATATATATATATATATATATATATATATATATATGTATAGACAGATATAGCTATATCAGGTATACCCTGCACATTAAAGGGTGTAGGAGAGATGTCGTTATGCAAAAAAAAAAAAAAGTTTTCCATTTTTTCCTTTTATTTTGTGACCTTTCGGCATGGCTAATTTGAGTAGTTACATTGCAAGGTTTTAGATACTTTGAGAACAAATAATCACATGTTGATTAAATTAGACATGATTATTCATAGTGAATCCAGCATTTACATATCAGTATTAGATAAATGTCCAGAACTGTAAATGCAAACATGACTTTATAAACAAGAGATTTACAGGTCAAAACATACTCTGCATTTTAAGGTTAAGTCATGAGTTGCAGAAGTTATCCAAAAAATATATAATACAGTTACTGCTTTTGCTTGTTATGTGATCACACAATAGGTAATTGTTCCACCAGTCTGCTTCTCCACAAAACACCAAATACACCAGTATGGCCATTGCAACAATCTTTACTGAATTTTTACAAACATTTGATCTACTTGACATAATTTCTTTTTAACTCAGCAGTTTATAACTAACAGGGTACATATGCCAAATTTCCAGAACTGCAGACCACCTGTTCTGTGCAGTGTGCCAAAGCCAACTCCTGATGAGCTCGTCTTAATACTGGGTCCTATGGCACACCAATCCATTACCACAACACAGTGCTGAGTCTGCTTGCTCAACCCAGCCAGAGTACCTGTCAAGTGGCACAGGAAAGTAGTAGAGTGTAAAAGAGGGGTAGACCACCCCAGGACCACTCCATGTTACTTAAATATGAGGGGAGGAGGGAGGGAGAGAGGGAGGGAGGCTTAAAAATCTATGTCTAACTGATAGCAGCTACCAGAAGCACACTGGTTAAATATCAGTGCCTCAAGTACCATACCCCCTTGGCACCAATAGCCTTTGGGGACAAAGTTCTATATGAATAAAGATTTGTCCTTCCCAGTCTGCTACCCCACAAAACACCACATATACCAGTATAACTATTGCAACTACTAACCAGGCTGCCATTCAAAACTGCCCCCCCTTTCCTGTCAATAGCCAACAGGCAGCTGCACCCACAAACAAAAGGCCAGCCTGCATTACCTTGAAAGGCAACCTTGTTAATTTCTGTTTTATTTTACAAGTAATCAATTTGCATTCCCGATACCAGTCTTCCATATTGCAATTTGTTGTTAGCTAAACTTTGAAAAGGGGACAAACAAGCTAATATTGAAAACAATATAAATCTTTAATGCATAGTGAAATGTGCAAATTAAGCAAGTCCAAACCAGTATCTGATAAATGAACTCCATTTGTGCAAAACCAAACAGGGTTTCTGAATTCAAAGTCTCAGTGCTCAAGGACTTGAAATTCCAAAAAAGGGGGGGGCGAAACTGGCTATTCTTTTATTGATATACTTGTGGGTTGTTTCTGCCACTGCATAGAAAATTACACCAAGCCATCAAAGTGTAGGAATTATAGCTGACCAGATCAGGACAGTATTTGGTAGCTGTCATTGTGCAAACTAAAACATGATGCTTGGGGACCATACCTAAGTTGTTCCCTCCCAGGTTAATCAACAAAACCTGTTGTTGGCTGATGTGCTGTATAATACTTTTGATAGTTGGTAATAGCTATATCTAGTGCATTCCTGGTAAACCTCTCCACATCATTTCCATTGGTGATAGTTTGAGACCCAAATTAGAACCTTTTGTGTGCACTGCTACAGCAATAAAAGAGTGGTCAATAATAACAATGCAACTGCAACCTGAAATGAAATACACAAACTAAACATCACATTAGTAGTTGTTGGTCGACGCCTTTAAAAATATAGTTACGAAAAACTGAAGATGGCCACTGCCCAATTCTTTTACTTACTTCTACTAATTGTCCATCCCGGGCTAAATCTGAGGCACTGCCAGCTATATTTATTTATTTATTTGACATTTGTTGACCGGGTATGTCCGACTGGGCATGAGCCCTTTTTCAGTGGAGACCCAAGGAGAAACTCTCCAGAGTTAACATAAAACAGCAATTTAAAAAAAGTAATACAATAGGTAGGTATCTGAGTAACAAAAAGTGCAAGTTTAACATCAGGAAAACCAATGACTAATAGTGCACCGATGTCAAATTATAAATCATGAAACAAAAGGAGCGTTCTGGTACAGGTAGAAAGGCAGGATATTCAAAATACAAATGAATAAGTTAGTACTTAGTATCAGAGATGTAGAAATTATTTCAGAGGAAGTAAACAAGACAAATTATGGACAGAGAAGAAATATTAGTGAGGAAGAGCATTAAATACAATAAAGAAATAATGGAGAAATGGGTCAGAGCAGGGGAACAAACAGAAAAGTTAAGAATTAGTTAATAGAGAGTATGACTTAGGATAGGGAGATGGATAGATTAAGGGGGGAAGGAAGAATAAGAAAGAGATGAGTGGGCAAGACTAGGAGGAGAAAGAGTAGTAGAAAATGTTTATAATACAAGAAAAGTTAGGAGGAGTTTGGAAGTTAGTAGGGAAAGAAGGGAGTGAAAAGAAAAGTGAGGGAGGAGAGGAAACACAGGTGGAAAAAGAGGGAAAGGTGAGAACAGGGAAGAAGAGAATGTTTAGGTGGGGGGGGTTACACTGACATTTCCAAGAGCTAAGTAGGTATTGTTGGCGAGCTGACTTAAAGGCTTGAGTGATATTTCTGAGAGCCGAAGGAAGCTTATTCCATAAAAGAGCTGGAAGGTAGTAGTAAAGGTTTTGTCCATATGATTTTTTTTTGGCTTGTAAATCTGTAAAAGACATTGATCAGCACTTCTAAGAGGTTGAGGTGGCTTATAAAGAGAGAGACAACAGAAGATAGACTGGGACAAGAGGGCTTATTAAGGATGGTATGGATTATAATATGGATTATATTATATATATTATTGCATTTTCCTTGCAAATGCCTGCCAGTGAATGAAAAGTTGATCTGCAAGCTTTGCATACCTAACAATCTTAATAATGACTTCACCCACTTGGATATGCAGGTCTTCTAGCACAACAGCCTGACTGTCAGAATGGAAAACCTCCCACCTGTTATAAAAGCGCTCCTAGCAAACAGCTAAAGCCACTCAAATGGCAGTAGTTCCAGAAAATTGACATCTTTCTTTGCTTCTGGGGATCAAGAAAATGACCATGGGACCAAAAGCTACTCGCCTTTGCAGTACTATCCCACAGCAAGGCCTCCCATCACAGTCTTAAACAGGTGAAAAGCCTGAGACAAAATCCAACCATCCTGCCATAGGGAAACTCAATTACAGTTGGACAAGAAGTGATGCCATATGTGGAAGTCCTCTTTAACCCTGCTCATAACCCTCACCCAGAGGTGTTTCTGCTGCCTACTCTTTATAATGTTAGCAAGGGCTTCAATAAATATTTTCCTGGGGGCAACCTCCCTGCATGTGAAGTTAAGGAGACCCACAAGACCCATGACCTCCAGTATCCTGACTTTGTTTATAGCTAAAAACATGACAATGTTTTCTCTCAAGTATACCATCTTGGAATTTGGAAGCCTGATCATAGTTGAGAGTACATCAATTCTGAGACCAAGAAATTCCTTGGATGGACCCTCAAATTTTTCTTCCACTAGTTAGACATCCACTTCCCCAAACCGCTGTGTGAACTGTAGCTTAGCCTCCTTGGCAGCATCCACACCATTCCCTACAATTAAACAGTCATCCAAATAGTAAATGGCTGCCTTTAGAGGAGCCCTCTGTTGCCAGCACCATTGGAATTCCAAGTTGAATTCCTCAAATGTGGCACATGCCAACACACAGCCCATTGGCATTGCAGTGGCAAAGCAAAATTGACTATCAAAGTACATGCCTAAAAGAGGCCAATCTTCTTGTCAAACTGGGAATGAGAGAAATGCAGCTTCTACCTCAGGTTTTGCCAGCCAAGGATCAGGCAACCTCTTGATTATGTGCACGGCATTATTGGAGAATGCACAGTGAACCTTGGCTTCCTCCTGATTAATGCTGTTATGGATTAATGTGCCTAGTGGGAATGATAGGTGAATAAGTCTGAACTGACCCTCTTTTTTCTTGGAGATCAATCACAGAAGAGAGACTTTGAATTAAGGGAATGGTGGAATTGCACATGAGCCCACAATCCTGCTGGTTGTAATCTTGTCAAGAAACCTCTTAATAATATCCAGAAACCAAGTGTAAATTCCAGCTGGGATTAGAATTGTGGGTATCATGAGACTTGAAAGCAAAACCAGAGGAGACACCTGACAAAATCTCTTGCTTAGAATGAATGTTGGTATAACCAAAAAATTATTTAGTCAACCAATCTAAGTTAATGGTAACCAACTACTTGCAAAAGTAGCCTCAAAAGGAGTTATTGCCCCGAGAGCCTCAAAAGGAGCTTTCACCCTTGCTTGTAAGCACCAAGGAGGAAGAAGGCTGTCTTGAGTCATCCTTGACATTTGACCTTGCATATTTCTGACCTTTTTTCACCCAACATTTTAACACAGAATGCCCCTTCCCAAAATATTAACAAGCATGCACAAAGTGATGCATGAAGACCTCATACAAGTTCCACATTTGAATGCCCAGCATGTCGTAATACTGCCTTTATGGTCATCTGATCCTGCAGGAGCTGTAAACTATGACCTGTCCACCAGCAGTCCAAGCCATCTATCCATATGTCATTCTTCCCACTTTAAGGACCTGTTTATTAGTCTTTAGCTTCATGGATTCTGCTAGTACTAGAGCAATACATATCCTCCCCTAAAATGCTGGTCTTCCTGAATAGTAGAAAATATTAAAATAGTGACAAGGTTTGCCAGGGGGTCCTTTTCTAAAATGACAGCCATAAAGTAGATGAATCTGTCTACCCATTTCTTCCCACTGTGAGCCCTCCCTTTACTTGATTGTTTCCTGCCAGTGGCCAAAAGTGCAGATGCCACAGCCTTAGCTCCTGTAGCCTCTGCATCTAAAAGATGATTACTTCTCTTTAAGCCAACTAAATCAAAAATGCACACATATTTTCCCTAATGATCTTGTATTTGATTTTTGCAGTATGTGGGCTGCCAGGGCTTTTGTACTATATTACTCCAAATATACAATCCACCATCCAGGGTTATGTCTCATAAGTAGTACATTACTGATTATAAACTGTCCCCCATGGGAAGGGCAAGATGAATGACTCTCCTGGAGAGGAAGTGTTAACTGAGCCCCCCCACACACACACACTGTATCAAACTGATGTGATACTAACCTTCTTCAAATAGCCCAGGCATGCCCTCCTCCTGACTCATCCAAAATACTTCCTAAATACTCCTTTGCTGACTACCTGTGCACTGCAGACTCAACCAAACCTTCTAAACTGGCTTTGTTACTTGATTGTGTGGCAATGACTGATGACCCAGAAGGACCCCCTTGAGATGGAATTGATGGTACTTTAAGACACCTACACTTAGGATGCTTCAAAGTAGCTGCAGGATGCTGGTTATTTTCCTCTTCATTGTGAACCTTCATCCTTTTGCTCCACATGGCTGTGTGACTCTCCTGACACTGGAGGCACTCACTAGCACAATCCTCAAAAAAAATGCTCTTACCTGTGAGGCAAGTAACACCTACCTGGCCATCATGTCTTCAACCAGTGACATACTCCTGCAGAGAAGAAAAAAAAAGAGATGTTTAATGTATCTTATTTTAACATAGATCAATGCCAAACTCCCTACCCATGGAAGCAGAGATTTGTTTCACCAATACATAAATAAACTGTGTAAAGAACAGCTAAAAAAAAACAAGCTTTAACTGCAGTGCTTGGAATCAATTCCTAAGCACCCACATATTAATCTGTACTCAGTGCTTGCCCCTTCATCATATTTCCTTTCTACTTATTTTATATTCTGTTTAGTGCTGCCATTCAAGTTCTTATTTGTCGAGTATCTCCCTGCAAATGTGGAACACAATTTCACATCAAGTGAAACAAATGGGCAAAATATGAAACACCTACTAGCAGCTTACTAAAACTAAGACTAGAAAGCACTCAATATGAATAAATGTATTACTTGATAGTTATTGAAACTCTGTTAAAGAATTAAAGGGTTCAGAAATGGCATGGCAGTTCCTTTCAATGTGAGTAATGTAACATGGATTAACCAAGACTCCAGCTAAGCAACACTCCTCATAATGAGGTAAACTTGAGAGCTATGCACAAATTCATCCTACTTACTTAATGGTTGACACATCTAGAACATTTATTCTTGACTGTTCAAACCCATAAACTAACATGTAAGCATTCTGGATTACCTTAACACCAAGAGGAAAGTGTTAGCATCTGGACATAATCTGTTATGTATTCATAATTAATATTTTATAACTATAATGAGCCTGAGTGAAGAGCAACTTTGCTTCATGATCCAAATTGAAGGCCAGCCCTGACAAAAACTGAGGCGGGAATTTCATCATGAATCATGACATGCAAGGCCGAAACAGCTAATCACTCAGCTGTCAAGTATCAGAAAACCACCTCAGTGAAACAGCTGGCAGCAAACAAGAAATACAGCATTACACTAGCCGCTTTTAGGAGATAAAAGCCACAGCTTGATACTTGAACTGCCAACTGTGTATACATTATATATATATATATATATATATATATATATATATATATATATAGAGAGAGAAAGAGAGAGAGAGGGTTTATTAAATCATGAGGGGCACTTCACCCCTCTCATCAAAACTCAATCTAAAATTGCATGGGATATCAATGGGAGCCATTTAAAGCCCAAAGCTAAACAGCCCAGACCAATTTAAGCTGCTATCCACCCTCCTGTCAAGGAGTGTCTATCAGGACAGAGAAAACAAAATGGCATGCTCTTCATCTGCAAATGTGTACCTTTGATGTGTCAGCATTTATAAGTGGTCATAAACTGTTTGTTGTTTGCCAATTTACTTCCAACTACTGTCCAAATTTACATGAAACTTGACCATCCAAGACTGTCAGGCTCAAACGTGAAACTAAATTCCTAAACATAACAGCAAAAATTAAACTTATAAAAAGTATTTCTATTATACTTGAACCAAAAATTGTATATTTAAAAGGTTCAGTAATGTAGAAAATTTGACTATCTGCTTATTAACTGTTTAGTATTTGTTTTATGGCAACAGGTTTGCTAAATGGCCTGGCATCCTGTTGTAAAAACTGCCTATATGTCATCTGCTTGACATCTTAGTCTCCAGAAACTACTATAAGCCACATACAAAATGAATATCTGTGTATTGGTATAACACTGTGTTACCCAGTCAAGAGACACAAAATTTCTGCCTAAATTATCTACAAGAGTATTTAACTTTGTACCCATTGATTATCATCATAGTTCTCTTCTTTTTAAAGATAACAAGAGACGTGTAACTTACGCAGTTATGCCATATCAAGCGTTAACAATTTACAATAACATTTTTTAACAACACTCACAAGGTCATCATATCTGGTGGTATAGTAAATAAAATGGACCATAATAACTGTGTCTTTGTTAAAAAAGACAGAACAGGGAATGTTAATATGTGCCGTACAGTAGGCTGAAGTCTGTATTATGCTGCACCTGTGAGCCAGTCTAGCTTTACTGTAGCAAGATCTCTCTGTATTTTCTGTAAGGATGACAATGCTGACATCATTTTAATTTTAGATCTTAGTATTTCTGTATTAGTATCACTTATGATATAAGCAGTCATATATTTATATAAATGAAAAACCACACTGAAAAAAGGGCAGGAATTGAATAATTTATGTAATGCTCCTTAGGTTACATGATATGTAGCAATATATGTGAAGTATAATGTTTGTAAACATGAACAGTTTACATTTATATGAATATAAATTTGTGTGTGTCACAAGTGATAATTCAATAAAGTTGTTTAAAAAAATGGAAGACTGCCAATCAGAGGGTATGATAACTGTAGAAAGAGATAAGCTAAAGACATAAATAAAAGATTTACAAATGTAAAACTTTTTAAGGTATTTTAAACATTGTATGCTGTTTGCAATAGGAAAAGGTTTAAAGTTTACTGGTGAATTAAATGTAAATGTGTGGAATACTTTCAGGTAAAATTTAGGATGAGACTAGACAATGAGCATTCATGTGTAGCAGAGGGATTGGAGAAGGAGTGCTGAAAGTTAGCGGGAGTACTGGGAATGACAAAAGTAAGGCAAGCTTTATGCCTTTATGCAAATTTGCACTGGCTTCCATAAGCAAAGTTAATTTGAGTAATGTAAAATATGGTGGTTATTTTGGGATGGTTTAGTAACTATTTGACCTTAAGCAGTATTTTTTAAGACTAGATATTAGGTTACTATGTAGATTTAATATTTTCATATTTTTCAGACTATTTTGGATTCTGTCTTGTGGATTGTTTGTATCGAAGTAGTTTTTAATGAAGAAGGAATTTCTGATTTGAACTATTGGTCTCAGTCTGCTAACTATGTCAGCTTCTGAGGTATTTTATTTGCTATAGAGTGTAGTTTTGCCTCAAAGGCTGTGGACAGTTTTCCTGAGTTTTAGTATGTAGTTTTGTTTGGTTTTACAGAAGTTGGGATTTATCCATTTGGAATACAGCTCTAGCTTCTCTTCTGAGACTTTGGTGCAAGGCCTGATAGGACACAAGACCACCACCTTTACAAAGATGCAGTGTTTTGTATCTCCATTTCTTAATACATGTTTACTGTCCTCAGAAATAAGCCCATCTAATATGCTGTAGTGTAATGAGATAGAGCAGGTTCTGGATAGGGAGGTATGTGTACTGTAGAAAAATAAGTGCTGAATTACACATCTTTGATATGATGAGGAGGTCACATTTACGTTGCTTAGACTTGAGTAGAGAACTAAATCATTTGTTGCAGTCAATGAATATTTGGAGATGAAAGTGGGGGGATTTGTAGTCTCTGAAGGACCAAAAAGAGAACTATGGCTGACAAGATGGTGATTAGGTATATTGCTTAGAATAAGATCAATGACAGCATAGTTAATCAACTACCTGCTGGTATGAGTAGTAGTGGATTCCATTTCTGTTAGAACAAGAGGTGAGATGTAGTGCATTAGCTGTGGATGAAGATGTCCAAACCACTTTACATTTAGACCACCTAGTAGGGTGATGTGTACCCTAAGATTAACCAGCTTTCAGATGACAATGGGAAAAGTGCACTGTCATCCAATGAAGAAGCTAACTGTCAATGGAATGTGGTACGTATAGCAGGGTGCATAAATAAATGACAGGTACAATTTAGTTCAGGTAACTGAAAAGGTTATGTACTTTGCTTTCAAAAACCTGGGACATTCTTCATACCTGATGGAGTAGTCATATGAAGAACTGAGGAGGAAAGATGACTGGAGGGATTATTGTAATCAATTCTAGAATGAATTAGGTAAACAATATGTAATGACAGCTATGAAGACCAGTATGATACTGCGATGGGATGTGATGGGAGGAAATGAAGATGTTGAAGTCACTATTCCATTGCAAAGACATTACATAGTACCTATCTACTTTATGTCTAGTTTTAGTGCAAATACTGAGAAATGGAGATTAGGCTGGTAGAAACAATCATGTGCAGAGATGACAAAACTTTAGGAAATGCTGCACCTTCAGGAGAAATGCAGACACATTGAAATCTACATTCTAGCAGACAGATTATAAACAAAGGCTACAGTATATGCAACCTGTACTATCAGTGTCGAAGTGGGATGTGAGCAGCTGTAAATTAATTAAAGGGGAGAGTCTGGATGTCAGAAGAAATAGGGAATAGAGGCAGAAAGTAAATAAGTTAATGGGTGTTATGCAGTCTAGCTTGTATATGATGTACAGCAATAGAGAAGTACAATGTAGATGACCACTAAAAGTACAACTATGTGTAAAGCATGCACTAGATAATACCAGGATTGTGGTTGGTGTGGATAAAAACTAAGAAAGCTCTTTGGATACTAGATGTTTTTTGTCAAACTAAAGACAATAACTAGTTAATTAAAATATTGCAACTTTCCATTTTACCATCACAACAACTAAAACTGGAAATCATATTTAAGATGAAAGCAAAAGGCAAAAACATATTCCCTAAATTGTTTTCCCAAGAAGCAGGCTAAAGTGGATCTGATACATGTCAGAAGTATGCACAAGCCAAAACAGATTATTTTGGAAAACTCCACAATTGTTTAAACATGTAGGGAAAATACGAGTGTTCCAGACTTACAGACAATGTGGGTCATACCACCACTTCTGACGACCCCATGACTCCACCAATTGCCCACCCCATTCCACCTTTACAATAACCCTTTCACTCCCTAGTCTCCTATACTCCATTCCTCTTCTTCCCTTAAGTGCACCGAAGGCCTTAAAGCATTTAGATTGTTAGTACTCTCTTTACACATGGTAGAATTTGTCACTGCAATAATTGTAAACTGCAATTATTATATTCTTCAGTTATACAATTGCATTCAGTAATTTTGGTAAGAATACATCAGTTATGATGAGTTCAGTTTTTGCTTATATAATTGCTTCTATCATGATGTTTGTTTTACTGTATTTTTCTTAGGATGAGCTTAAAATACACCCTGGTGGATCAGTGTAATACCCTGGTAAGCAAGCTTACATGAATAATTAAATAAAATAACTAATTATTTAATTTCCTTATAATCCCTCTGCTCCAGCCAAAAGCATCTAGCTCTCCGGGTGGTGTGTGGTCCCTTCTAAGTCCTGTGTGGAGACATAGCCGGTCCCTCTAGTTGAAACCCTGTAAGGCTAATGATATCCTACTGAATAGTAGGGAAACTTAATCCTAGAAGCCCCTCAGGATCTATCCGGAACCTCTACAGTCAGCCTCCCAGTCTTCTAAGTCCTGTGTGGAGACATAGCCGGTCCCTCTATTTGAAACCCTGTAAGGCTAATGATATCCTACTGAATAGTAGGGAAACTCAATCCTAGAAGCCCCTCAGGATCTACTGGACCCTCTACAGTCAGCCTCCCAGTCTTCTAAGTCCTGTGTGGAGACATAGCCGGTCCCTCTAGTTGAAACCCTGTAAGGCTAAATTTATCCTACTGAATAGTAGGGAAACTCAATCCTAGAAGCCCCTCAGGATCTATCTGGACCCTCTACAGTCAGCCTCCCAGTCTTCTAAGTCCTGTGTGGAGACATAGCCGGTCCCTCTAGTTGAAACCCTGTAAGGCTAATGATATCCTACTGAATAGTAGGGAAACTCAATCCTAGAAGCCCCTCAGGATCTATCTGGACCCTCTACAGTCAGCCTCCCAGTCTTCTAAGTCCTGTGTGGAGACATAGCCGGTCCCTCTAGTTGAAACCCTGTAAGGCTAATGATATCCTACTGAATAGTAGGGAAACTCAATCCTAGAAGCCCCTCAGGATCTATCTGGACCCTCTACAGTCAGCATCCCAGTGTAGGTGTTATCCTACAGTATATGTATTGATTTAACTTTAACCTTGTGAGTGAGATAACTTGGAATTACTAGGGACTGCATTAAATTTTATTCTATTTTGTAAGGGCTTGCACACCCGTGGACCTACCCCTCCTACCATCTCTTTTTTAACTTATCTCCCTTTCACCTACTATCCTAGTGGAATCTGTGTTTTCCCTACGTCATCCACTAGGGGGCAGCATATCTTAGGCTTTGGAATTCCATCTCTTACTGGTTGTAGAAACCAACGAGCTCTGTAGACCAGCTAGACTCGGATATCAGTGCTTGTACTTTCTATTTATGTACTTACCCCCCACCCCATGTTTCCTTCACAATAGGAATTATCCCAGGTAAGTCTGGAAGTTTTTTGTTTTACTAAATAGACACCTTTGACTATCACCTCTTTTGTTTTTGCTACTGGCACCTCTGATTATCACTCTGTTTAAACTTCCTTTCCTGCCTTTTGGCACTCTCTATAAAAGTCTCTCTCTCTGTTGTACAACTATCTTACTTAACCATCCCCCCAGCACAGCTATACCTTTGTTCTCCTGTTTTCTCTGCTACTTAGTAACAGCTTATGTCTCTTACCTTTCCCATGCCTGTATTTCATTTTAATGATTTTTAATATACATACAGTCCCTCTCCATAACTGATTGCCTCTCAGCCTCTCTCAGCTGAAATTCGCTCTGTTCGCCCTACGGGCTCACTCCGCTCCCCTACCCTACCCCCAATTTCCACCCACCCCCAGGGGTCCTACACTTATACTTCCCTAACCACACCCTCTCTCTCTTCCAATCACTCCCATAATTCACCCCACCCCACATAATTTAGCCACACCCCTATCCTTTAACACTCACTCACAATTAAGCCACTCATTAGAGTACCTCTACCATATCCTCCTACTTTTAACTTGTATATCTTAGTACCCTCTCTTTTCTCTTCTTGTATCCTCTTATCTTCCTCTCTTCCACATCTTACTCCATCTTTTATCCATTCACTCAAGTTCTTATTTTATTATTTCCTCAAAGATGCCTCTCCCTAATCTAGCCATTTTAGCACTTACAATTATACTCTTAACTACCCTCTTCTCAGCCTACCTTCTTACCTCCTTTGAAAAACCGCACTATTTTCAGCTTAACCATTCCCACAAACAAACTACAATATATACACACATATCCCTATATAGACATTCTAACATAACTTCCACTCCCAGATACCTACTACCTAAATTCCACAGACTCTCCCACATTAAACATAACCTACCCTTAGACAAAGAATTGAAATTTCAAACTTACCTTAGAAATAATCCTGCAACAAACCCAAATAACCCCTCCTTAATAGATGGCGACATCCACCCCAATCCTGGCCCTACCAGCCCTACTATCCAAACAACTCACCCTAAACTCAATAATTCTCTCCTTATAGGGCATCTGAATATCCAAAGCATCAATAATAAAGTACCTCACCTTCATGCCCTCCTAGCTATTCACTCCTTTGATATCCTCTGCCTCACTGAGACTTGGTTAAAACCAGAAACAAAAGATAATGAAATTATTCCCCAAGGATATAATATAGTAAGACTAGACCGAACAAAATGTAAAGGTGGTGGAGTAGCAATTCTATTTAAAAATGGACTTTACATCTCTACCCTACCATCTTATGCAACCCAGGATAGCAACGCAGAAGTCCTCATAACTAAGCTCCAAATTAATGCTAACAAATCTTTATACATTATCTGTATTTACATACCACTTGGCAATAATATAATTACATTGAGGCTTTTCTTAGCTGGGTGTCTTCTACTTACCCCCAAGAAACAATAATACTAGGTGACTTTAACATTGACTGGAAAAGTGTTAGTGCTGAAAATCCTACCTTTCATATCAACCTCCATGGCTTTAACCAAACAATAACCTCTACAACAAGAATTAACAAACCTAATAAAAAAGAGAGTACCTTAGACTGGATACTCATAAACAAAGTAAAACAAACTTACAAAGTAGGAACCCTGCCAGATGATGTAAGTGATCATTCTTTGACCTACATCACAACAGAAAAGAAAGACTTTCCAAACCCCCCCACCTTTAGGATAGCACGCTCTACCAAACACTTTAATGCAGAATTATTTCAAACTGAGCTCAGAGCATGCAACTGGAATCCTTTAAAATCCCTTTCACTTGAAGAGGCTGTAAAGTATTTTAACACTACTTTCTTATCTATTCTTGATCAGCATGCTCCTATACGTTCCATCAGAATGAAGTCCAAGCCAGCCCCTTGGCTCTCAAATGAAACTAGAAATCAAATTCTACTTAGGAACAAAGTCTGGGCCAAATGGAGATCTAACAGAAATAGCTCTGATCATCTCCATTTTAGGCAGCTTAGAAATAGTACAAAAAAGCAATACTTACAGACAAAAAAAAACTACTACTGTAAATTTCAACAAACTCATCAAAATAATCCTCAAAAGTTCTGGTCTTGCATAAATAAGCTCATTTCCCCAGGTAACTCCCGAACACCCACCCCACTTGATGCAGATCCAAACACTCCACATCAAACTACCAGTACCTTTAACTCTTTCTTCACTGAGACTATACAATCTCTAGCTAGGCAACTTATCTCTGAAAACTCTAACCTTCCCATCAACTTACCATACTCTTACTCTAACTTCAAACTACAACCCATCTCTACTTCTCTCATCTATAAATTTATTCATAAACTCAAGCCATGTACTCCATCCACCGACAAACTTCCATCCCAATATCTCCAAAAAGCAGCTAAAGTAATTGCCTACCCTATATCTATACTTATAAATAGGACAATCCAAGAAGGAACCATCCCAGATATTTGGAAAATCTCCCATATTATCCCCTTACATAAAGGTGGGAACTCTAATGAGTACTCTATCGGCCAATTGCTCGCTTATCACCCTTAGCGAAAATTCTGGAGAAATGCATTCACCAACAACTTTTACATCATCTCTCTATACATAACTTAATAGCAAGCTGTCAGCATGGCTTTAGGCCATCACATAGTACCACTACTGCCCTCCTATCCTTCACAGATACCATCATTAGAAACCGCAACAAAAACATACTCTCATCTCCACTCTTCATCGACCTCTCTAAAGCTTTCGGCATGGTTAACCATACTCTCCTAATCAATATTCTTGAATCTCTCTCCTTTGATTCTCTGGCTATTAAATGGTTTAGATCAGCAATAGGCAACAGGCAGTTCTCTGGGAAAATCAAATTTCTTCCTTTTTACCTGTCACTATCGGGGTCCCTCAGGGCTCCATTCTTGGTCCACTTCTTTTCTCTTTATTCATTAATGATCTACATGTAGCAATTCCTCAAGCCACCTGTATTCAATATGCAGACGATCCACACTAATATTCTCAGCAACCTCTCCATCTGAACTATATTCTCTTACTCAAAATGTTTTCAACACTGTAGAAACATGGTTTACCAAACGTTGCCTCCTTCTTAATGCCAAAAAAACAAAACTCCTTCTCTTTACACCCACTACTAGGTCCACCCCCTTAGACTTCTCAGTCTCATCAAATAATGGCACTGTCATTTACCCTGACTTTACCACCAAACTATTAGGAATAACCATTGACAATAACCTCACATTTGATCACCATATAAACAACACCATTAAAATAGTCAACAGAAAAATAGGATCATTATATAGAATAAAACCATTTTTAACCACAACAGCCACAGCCAAGATCGCTCACTCCCATCTTATCTCAACCCTTCTGTA
The DNA here is from genome assembly GCF_019279795.1 of Protopterus annectens. Taxonomy (NCBI): domain Eukaryota; kingdom Metazoa; phylum Chordata; order Ceratodontiformes; family Protopteridae; genus Protopterus; species Protopterus annectens. The sequence goes on from NC_056741.1 coordinate 319,758,294, forward strand.
TGCCTCACCTATATTTACCAACCTCAAGGAAACTAACCTCAACAAATTAGCAACTTCCTACAATAATATTGCCAGATTCGCTACTGGCAATCCCTTCAGAACTCACCACTGTTCTAATCTTAGGCAACTAGACTGGCTGGAATTCCAAAACCATCTGATAATCCCCCAACTCACAATGGCCCACAAAATATTTTACCAACCCAATAATACCCCTATACTCTCAAAACTCTTAATCCCATATAATAATCTGAACTCCTTACGTTCTTCTAACAAACTCCTTGCTAGCATAGCAAAGTCTAATAATACAGCTGGTGACTCTCTGTTTACAAATACAGCAGGAAAAAACTGGAACCTGTTACCCAATGAACTAACACTAATTACATCCTTGCCACTCTTTAAACAAAAACTCAAAAAACACCTCCAAATGCACTGGCTATGCCCTTGTAGTAATCCTGACTAACAACCATCTCCACCCCTGTTTCTTCCTCTTCTAACCAAAGTTCCAAACATTTAAATACTCAATCTTGTATTATGACTGACACTATTTAAACTCTAATCAACTTATTGCTTATATCCTTGAACCTGTTGTGATCTATTGTACATAACTCTTACAGTATTATAACTGTTTTAGCTTTCTTAAGCAATATTATGTTCACTGTTACTTTTCTTAATGTGTTCTGATCTCTGAAATGTAAAAACTTCCTCTTCCATTTGGTTATTATAACTGTTTTAGCTTTCTTAAGCAATATTATGTTCACTGTTACTTTTCTTAATTGTGTTCTGATCTCTGAAATGTAAAAACTTCCTGTTTTATTTTGGTTTATTAATCCTGTATTTACCATGTAACAATATTTTTTATACTTTTTATATTTTTGTATATCTGTGTGGAGCTTTTCTCCCCGGGCCTCTACTGAAAATGGATATATATCCAGCTAGACTAGCCCGGTCAACAAATGTAAAATAAATAAATAAATAAATAAATTTTGGAGTGCAGCAATGTGTGACAGATTTCATACAATTGAATAGCATTGACTGCAAGAGAACTAGTATCTGAAATAACACATTTATCTTTTTGGCTGATAAGACTTGCTAATGATTGTAATATACTGTTCAATGCCAGCTGTAGCTGGATTAAACAGTCAGTTAAAGTAATCCTAGAGGTTATTTTTAAACTCTAGAAATCTGTTCCAGAGGAGTGCAGTAAGGAGATGAATACTTATGTTCATAGAAGCAAAGTTCAAACAACTAGCAAATAAACTAATAACAAAGTATGTGAACTTTGATAGCATTTTTATTCACTGCTGTAAAATGATGTAAACTCTTTGTAGATGGTGTATACAAAATTTGTATGACTGATTCAATACAGTTTTTGTTGTTTTAAAAAAAATAACATATTTCCTAAGAAGACAGTCAGTTTGCAGTCATTTCTGTGGTAGTGCTTCAGGAAATGATTTTCAATTTCCCCTTTAACATTAAGCAGAGATGAAGAACGTCATGACAAAACACAGAATGAGAACAGCAAGACAAACAAGCCTAGGAAGTGATATATTGTTTAAAGGAAATCAATAACATCTAGTCTGAGTGAACTTGAACTCCACTAACAGAATTGTTAAATGTTCTTTTTAGCTGGGGAGTTTCCAGTATATGGAAAATTGCTAAATTTAACTATGTATTCTAAAAAAGTGTTCTCAGTTTTGCTGTCAAAGCATTCATGTACATCCTTCCTCTGTTTAAGTGCCCTGAGAATGAAGTGTCTGAGAAAATATAGTCTAATCCATTCCACAGACATCAACTGTAAGCGCTTTGGACTCTGAGAAACAAGTGAGGCCTGTGAATATAAATCATACAAACATCTATCTGTGAACTAGTTAGCTCTTACTGTTTCATAAAAATAATGGACCTTTGCCTTATCCCATAAGACGATACATTAGTTACACTCTTATTTGACATAACAAACCATAAAATGTATAATGTACTGTGCCTGTTATTCACTCATTAATTCTTATTTCATAAGTGTGAATCATACCCCTTTTTAAATTCGTTTTATAGTAAGATGTCTTTCTTTTGTTGTACTACTATTGTAAGTTTGAATAGTTCAGACTGGATATTTTTTTACTGCTGATTCATACAAGTAACTCACAAAGTCAGATGGCATCAGAAATACTGGCTCTAGGGAAGTAACCCTCTTCTGCAACATCAACAAAATGGTTTGGAGGAATGGGTATATTTCACAGAGGGATCCACTGCTGTGAAACAAGCTTCCCATCCAGACAAAAACAAAGTCCATCACTGTCCATTTTCAAGTGCAACTTAGATCTCTGGATGGGAAACAGAAAATGTATCTAGGACTGCCCCGTGTACTACTAATGGACAGATGCAACTTCTAAATGCTTTATCCCATGCATGGGACCCCTCAAATTATCTATGGTATGATCCCAGTTATTCTTGTTAGGGATAATATATAATTATCAACCATGGTATGGGTAAGGCCATTCTAACACCAAATGGGATAGGTTATTTTGAACACAAAAAGGGAGACTGGCTAATTAAAATGGCATGGAAGAACAAGTAGCCTAGAATGTACCTATGAACCTATGAAGAAAAAAGTTTCAGAAAGATGAAATGATAATTTGACTAGACTAAATTTTTTTGTCCAAAAAAAGGGCTGCATTCCAAAAAAAAAGCTCCTCGGGACAGTAACTCCACTTTTAAGTGATTCAAAAAGCAGGATTCTTAAAGGTATATAGACAGATGAGTATTCCTGGAGCCCTGTTCCCAATTCCAAAAACAAAAATAATAATGTCAGGTTCCCCTGTGCTACATCACTTGAATGCTGATATAAAACTCCAAAGTAATGGTGGAGCCAGGTGAGGAATGCACACATGCATGATAATCCTGAATAGCAATCATCCCCTTCAAACACAGGAGACGTCTCCATTTATATTTTTATGTATTTATTTTTTATGATGCTTAGACAGATCAACCCCACAGCCTGCCAACTGTTTTTGTCACATATACAGTATTACAACCGAAATACAGACGACCCTGAGGAGATGTCAAGCTTCAGCTTCAGAACATTTTGGTGATTACCTGATGGGCTATAAGGTCATTAGATTATACAAGTAGTAGTTAATAAGATGAATTTAAATAGACTTTTACAAAAATCATATTTCCTCTTACTCATCTACATGCATTCCATAGACTTGTGATGTTAATGTATGTCACCTGTTCTGCAGAGTAGCCTGACTGCTGATTTGAATTGACACTAGAATGGGGGGAGCAGAATTGAAATTCAATGATGGGGACGTATTGCAGGAATAATTATAGCAGAGCCTCTCTACAAAGCAAACTCACTTCTTTTGGAATGCAAGGATCAGTCATGGGTTTCTCAGATCACAACGTGGGACAAAAGTAATTCAGTTTATTGTATGAAAGTGGAAAAATATTGATGAGGTAAATCATTTTACGCAACCTCAATACCACTATACACTAATTTATTTGCTATATATCTATATCTATTTATAAATAATGAGAGAGAGTTTTCACCATGTAATACCTTAAACCTTTTGGAGTCATTTGTATATATACCCTATGGCATATATACAAATGGCTCATTAAAGACATACTGTGTTTCAGCTACATGGCGTCTGAATGCCCATGACATTTTATTTTTATTTTGTAAATGGCTACTTTCAGGCCAATAAAGCCAAACTCCACTATATGTGGACATGCATGATTCAGACATAAGTGGTTTGTTTGGCTATACTGTAGAAACACAAGACTTTAAACTTGGTTATAAAAAATAAGGTGCATGCAAAATATCCTAACTATTTCAAAAGGGCTATGATGCACTAAAGGGTAAAAAGGCCACACAGACATACCACTCAGTAAAAACTGCAAGAAAACCCCAGCCAAGCCAGAGTTTTCACTGTGTAATACCTTAAACCTCCTGCAAGAGAGGCCCATGGGATATATGAAAACAACATCTTAAGGACATACAGTGCTTCAGCTACATGACTTCTGAATGCTGTGACCTACTACATTTTATTTTTTATGTCATTATGGGTCTATTTAGGCCAATAAAGCCAAACCCCACTATCTGCAGACATACATGTTTCTGCATTTTAGTGACCTCATCAGCACAGCATAAGTGGATTGTTTGGCTACACTTAAGAAACACAGGGCTTTAAACCCAGCTTCACTGCAGGAGATTTATAGTATTACACATTGAAAACTCTAGCTTGGATGGGTTTGTCTTTTGGATTTTACTGAATGGTTTGTCTCTGTGACCTTTTTATCCTTTGGTGGAGATATTAACTGGGATATTTTGCAGCCATCTTAATGTTTCTGGGCACCACCTGTGTAGAAATACCCCAAAACAAATGCAAATATCCTGCAATGAACTTGCAATGTAGAAAACAAACTTTCTAACTAAACATTCAATGTAACAAACATACTACCAAACACAAAACACACAAAAAAATTCTTTAAAGTAGTGTAAATGAAAAACAATCCAAAATAAACACTACTTAGACCACCAAATGCCATTGTAAAAACTGTTTTATTTTGCCACAGTTTAAAACAAGTTAAGTGCTTTCATTTTCAAATTAAGAACTTCATCAGAGCTCCAGTAGTTGCCTCAACTCTTTAAATTTCACTTAATAAATATCATGTGTTTAAAAAGAACCAACATCTTAAAAATGAAATCAATAAAAAAATACAAACTTTTTCATCCAATGTCATTCAACACAAATAAAAAATTAAATGAATAATAATGGTCAGATGCACTCATATACACAATTATAATGCAGTTGCTTTTAAACATAAAATGTTGTTAATTGAGAGCACATCATTTAATCCTGGTGATTTCACTACATGCAGTAGTAACTGCTAGTGTAATTCCCTTGCTTATCATTTATCCAGCCAGGGTTCCCCTGTTTGAGATTTATTCAATTTCTCTTGGAGAAAAAAAACTTTTTAAAATTCAAACAGGAATTTTCATGTTTACTTATGGCATTGGTAAACTTCCTTTTCTTAATTGCATAAACATGCTTGTATATTCTACTACAGAGCATTCTATCCATTTTACCCCAATAAAAGAAAGTGCACCCCATATAGGTAGTAAAGCAGACCACTCCATTACTATTACATTTCATTATTCCTGGGCATGATATAACCCTGTTATAATTAATCACAGTTCTATTAGTACTATGCAATATGAATCTACAGTACAAACATGCCCCACACTTTCTCATGACAACTTGTTTCCCAGGGTAATTGTTGTACAATAATTGTTGCCTCTCCAGTAGCCCTTTCAATTTTTACCTCTCTTGTAAATAAAATTAGCGGCCTTCCCTAATTTCACCATCATACCATTAACTCCCAAAACATTTCACTAGTTTTAGCAATAAAATCCTTAACTTCCCTCATATTGTTGCTGTAGGGTAATATCATATCTCTCCTGTACAGATTTCCACAACTACATTCACAAAATTGGTCTTAATTGCCAGTGAAGATTTTAACATTGGGAAAAATTGGTCTTTACATTTGTTTAACACTTCTTTTCCTATTTCATCTAACATCAGTTGTGGATACTCCCTTTCTTTAGATATTTTTTTAATATTATCCAATTCATTCCTGAACTTACCATCTTGTGACACCAAGCTAGATAATCATATCATTTGTCCTATAACCACATTTCTCTTCTGCCACAAAGGATGACAACTAGAGAAATATAAATAATTATTAGAATAAGAATGTTTATGGTAAATAGTATATTCAAATTTATTATCACAATATTTTAATTATATAAATATCCAAATAACTAATCTTTTAATAATTGTTTTCACTCATAAATTTTAAAAACTGGTGGATTGGTTAATATACCCAACAAATTCATCACATTTTTCTAGCCCAGCTTTTTCAAAAAATAATATCATCCAGAAAACTCCAAAAGGCTTCCCATCTTTCCAAAATAAACTATCAAATACAAATTTTCTTCCCCATATTAAGATAATAATATCTGCAAAAACAGGTGCTGCTAAGGCACCCATTGCTACCCCTTCTCTTGATAATAACATTTGTCATCAAAATATGCTTAATTATGTTTAAGAACAATTTCCATATACTACTCAACCAAGGTTATATCAAAGTCAGAATGCTTTCAATCACCAATAAGGGCATCATGAAACCAGTCTAACCCCATATCATGCGAGATGAACAAACATAAATCTCTAACATGTATGGTCATCATCCATAAATTTTCATCATATTTTGCTTGTGATAGTTCAAAAATTCCAAGAATCCTTAACTATGTGACTATAACCCACCAATAAGTGTTTTTTCAACATATACAGTCAGTGGTTTGATCTTAGAACCTGCTGATGAATATATTGGGTGAAAAAGGGGGTCTAGACAGTTTTAATGCATTTTGGATATGCCAGAGATTCCAGAATGACAGAATTTTCAACCTTCAAAACCAATGAAAGCTCAGACTTAGTTGATAATCATCACCAAATCATTAATCCACAGATCAGTCTTCCTGTAGGTTACATTTATTTCATTTCTAGATACAAAGGAATAAAAATCGCATCCATTAAGCTGATATAATATTTTAGTCCAATAGTCATGATTACTGTTTTCATTGTTAGTTAAGATATTTTGCAGGCACCTTAAGGTTTACTGGCATCAGATTTATAGAGATACTGCTAAAGAAATGCAAGTATCCTGCGATGAACCTGCAGTTCAGCAAAACAATCCTCCTAGCTAAACTTTCAGTGCAGCAAACATACTGTCAAACAGACTCTACCCATTTATATAAAATGTGTGTGTGTGTGTGTGTGTGTGTGTGTGTGTGTGTGTGTGTGTGTGTGTGTGTGTGTGTGTGTGTGTGTGTGTGTGTGTGCCTTCCTCATTAAATCTGTCATGCCTTCATGTGTGGCTTCTAACTGTGCTTTTTCAGAAGCATATCTGAATAGCTGAACTTCTGAGCATGAGGTATATTTGTCATTATAGACTATGTGAAAATGATAAGCTTTTAAAACATTGCTCAGATCATACTCCAGCCTGTAAAGTTCTGAGTTTGAACTGCAGCATTCACACTTCATATTCTTATCTAAAAAAAAGATAAAGCATGTCTTATCCATCACATCTTGACAGTTTTAGTGTCTGTCAGAAGTAAGCAAATCCAGTAGAGAAGAATATAATGAATTATTATGTTTTAATAAAAAGATATATTAATAAATCACAGAAGCAGTGAATGAGTACATATTGTATTTTTGCTAGAAAGAAAGCAAACATTTTCATAACCAAACCCAATAGTGTCTTCTATGGCCACTCCTGAAATTTCATAATATGATGTTATTTTTAAAAATAAAAATATAGTTCAACAATATAACTTATCAAAAGTAAAACTGACTGTCAATATGTTTTGTGTGTGTGTGTGTGTATGTGTGTGTGTGTCTCTATCAGTGAACAGTGATTTCTGGGCTGAGCTTGGAATATATATATGTGTGTGTGTGTGTGTGTGTGTGTGTGTGTTTGAGATAAAGGTGAATGCCCTGTTAAGGCCATAGGACAGGGAGGGAATGATAACTGAGGCAGGCCACATTTATTGCATTGACTGTTTCATCCAGTATTTGCTAAGCTTTTCTAAACTAAAAAGAAATAGTTCACCTGTGGAATATATGTACATGCAAAATAAGATTTTGTTATTTATTTATTTCCATTTCTTTACAAGGAAAGTCCAAGTCAGTCATGCAAGACCCATTTCAGCACAGGCACAGGGAGAAAAACTCCAAGATAATAAATTATTTTAATTTGTGACAGATAATTACTATAGATCTTGCACCCTATGCAGGAGTAGAAAGGAAGCCTGGTCTGTCCAATTTGGGAAGTCAACAGGGAGGCTTAAAGTGAGAATTAATCATTGTAACTAGTTATTTCATTTTTTTCCAATACCTTTTAACTTTTGGCTAACTAAAGTGTGTGTTTAAATTAAAATGGTTGGAACTGCAATTCTAGTGGGAGTAGAAAGGTCTGTCAAAGCTGGGAAAGACACAAGGGATCTTAGAGGACAGTTACTTGTTGAAGATAGATGGTACCTTTTCATTTTTGGCCAACCAAAGTATGTTTTTACATTAAAGGGCGAATCCCAAAGTCTAAAATTCTGAACAAAAGAACCGTGTCCTGATACCTCCTGGTTGTCACCACCCACTTACCATTTATTTATTTATTTATTTTATTTTACATTTGAAAGGCAACATAACATGGTAAGGTATAAAATGTTTTACCATGTCATCATCAACCCTATTCCTGGTTTCAGTTTACTTTATGCAGCCCTATTTCAACTCTCTATGGTGAACACAATTAACAATATTCAGTTCCTGTCAAAGTTTTCATTCCCCAATCACTGGGAAACAATAAAGTTATCACATTTGTGTGTGTTTGTGGTAGGGGTGATTAGTCAAGACTCTCTGTGTTTACTTTTTATGAACTCATCAAAAAGCTTATTTAAAATGTGCTTATCTAAAATGTGCAGCTCTTTGTTTCCTTTATTTATTCTGCATAGTCTAACTGTGAGTAGTATAGTCAAAAGAGTTTACCGAGTTCTTACTAAATCTTAGCATTCTGTTGATGTATTTCCCTTTCTCCATAGTAAAACAATCTCAGAATTAGTATGTATAACTATCACAGGTTGCCATACTGTACAGCCCCCATTGTGACAGTAAGTTGTGGACTTCATTGTTTAAAATGAAGCTATTGTTTGCATTGCACACAGATATTTGTGTGTGTGTGTGTGTGTGTGTGTGTGTGTGTGTGTGTGTGTGTGTGTGTGTGTGTGTGTTTGTGTGTGCGTATGTGTGTGTGTTTGTGTGTGTGTATATGTGTATATGGTTTCACTTCAGAATCTCGGACTACTAAAATATAGAACTTCGGTAGCTAGAGACAGAAGTGTCGAAACTGCACTTGCGCGAAAGTGCAGAATGCCGAATGTGGAAATGTTGAATATGCGGTTGTGGAGGTACATACATGACGTGGGATTCCCTGTGTTTGTGACGTACGGTGTGGTATGTAGATGTAGCTGGAGATTCAGGTAAGTGATGTTTTACTAGGGGTTTTGGGTAGAGATTTTTGTGTGTGTGAGTGTGTTTGGAGTTTTGAGGTGTGAGTTAGGGTATGTAGGTAAGATTGTGAGTGTGTAAGTGTTGAGAGTGGTGGTATTTGTACATGTGTGATGTGTGTTTGTGCAAGGGGAATGTAGAATGTGTAGTGGTGGTTTTTGTGTGTGTTTTTAGTGCGACCTTGGAGTTAGTATATATAAGTAGTGGGGGTGGGGAGGGAACCGCCCCCCCCCCCACATGGGGGCTGCAGGGGGGCTTGCCCCCTGCTTATATGTAGGGTCCACACGTGTATTTGGTTTGTTGTGTTTGCATGTGTTTTCTTGATTTGTAGTGTAGGGAGGAAGGTGTATGTGTGCTTGTTTGTGTGTGGAGTGTGTATGTGGGCAGTCATGATTTTGAATTTCGCAATTTAGGGGTTTCAGGTTTTTACATTTTCGGCTTTACAGTGTCAAGATACTGAATTTCGATATTTCATTATTTCGGGATTGTAAAGTGAAACCATGTATGTGTATGTATATGTATATGTATATATATATATATATATATATATGTGTGTGTGTGTGTGTGTGTGTGTGTGTGTGTGTATGTACATGTATATATGGATCTATGCTGTAACATCGAAAGTATGTTTCAGCGAAATGTACATGAGCGAACTCACTTTCACGAAAGTGATTTTATCAAAAATGCGCTTTCGCAAAAAAAAAAAAAAAACACACCAAAAAAACTACACAAATAAAACACTACTCATGTTTATGCCGTGGGCAAGCCCCCCTGCACCTCCCATGTAGGGGGCTGTGCTCCCCACACCACCCTACTTTAATATTCTCACTCCAAGATCGCACTACAGTAGGGGAAAGGGAATATTCCCTTATCCCCCCATACCACAATCTAAGCAAAAGTTTGCTTAGTTGTACAATCAACACTACATGCTGATTACAACTAAATCTACATGCAAACTGCATGTTGTTTTTTTTTTGCGAAAGTGCATTTTCGCTAAAATGCACTTTTGCTAAAGTGAATTTGCTCAAGTACGTTTTGATTAAACATACTTTCGATATTCAGACTAGGACCTGGATATATATGTATATATATATATATATATATGTATATACATACATACATATATATATATATATATATATATATATATATATATATATACACACACACACACACACACACACACACACACACACACGCACACACATTTTTTTTTTTATACAGCAGGTAGAAAACTATTACACTTTGCCAGAAATCAAAAACAAAACATAAAAAAAAAAATGGGCTGCTCCTACTACTGTTCGAAACTTGCATAATTCTGATACTTTCTACAGGGCAAGTGGCAGTCATGCATAACATCATAGCACTTAACTAGTATTCAGAAATTCACACAAAATAAAAAATAAAATGAAATGAACAGAAAACTATGTTTACCAATGTTTTAGCTTTGCATTTCTCATATGCTTTCCTGCAAGGTAGTAGCAAGTGAGGTCATAAAATTCCTGAATGGCTAGTATTCCCTGAGAATAAAAAGTACAGGTGAACCTAATGAATGACTCAGTGAAAGCTGTTGTGAGTACAACTGCGATTTGAGGTGAAATTTGACTAAGATCATTTAAACCTCCTGTAAGCACCCCACCCCTAACCCCCACAGCCAAAGTTAGGACATGCTAAGAAATCCTGACTGAAAATGTAAATGAAGACCAAAGTAAAAAAAAAAAAACAAAAAAAACCTCTGGGACTGTCCCTTAAGAAAAGTGGGACTGTTGTTGTAGTGGCAGTAGTGGAGTATCCTGGTCACTCTGAGTTGGGAAACACACAGGGATGCTTAAAGTGAGAATTACTTCTTATAGGTTCATAGGTGTGTGCTAGGCTAATGGCTCTGGAGCCTTTACAAGCCTAGCCCATAGGATTACCCTGGCATCGTGCCATCCAACCTTAGTTCCTAGTGCCTCTGTTGAGTAGAGCCACTGGAGTGATCCCCGGCATGAATTTTCTATTTTCCATTCACTCATAAAGACTTCTCTTGAAGAGTGTCAGTGAGGTGCTCTGCTTGACATGTATGGGAAGTCTCTTCATTAGCATGGGCAGTCTCTGGGTTATGAACCTGTCCCTCCAACATGTTCTGTTGATTGTGGTAATGAGGTTGAGGTTTCTAGAATGTGTGGTGCGGAGCGATTGGGATTTCTTTAGATGTAGCATTTCTAACAGAGCTGGGTCAGACATGGCTTTGTAAGTCAAGCAGAAATTGCTTCTAAGTAGGTGATATGAGACAGAGAATAGTTGGAGTTTTTTGAGTCTATCCATATTAAGGCCTAGGATCCTCTTTGTGAGGTACTTTTGCAGCCTCTCCAGTTGTTTTAGGTGTCTAGCGAGGTACATGCCAAATGGGGCATTGTACTCGATGACTGGGCTAATGAGGGAAGAGTAGAGCGAGACAATGACTTCTTTCTTCCTGGATGCAAAACCCTTTGTAATGAGATGTGCCACACAGAAGGACTTTCTAAGCACAGTTCAATGTGGTGGTCAAAAGAGAGGTTGCTGTCAACCTGTGTTCCCAGATCTCTTATAACGCCTTCTGTGTTCGGTGGACTACCATCAATATGGTAATTCAAGGGAACTGGGTTTTTCCCAAAGGGGATGAAGACACATTTTTTGGCATTGAGCTTAAAGCCATGGTTCTGACACCAGTCATTTGTCTCATTGAGGCCTTTCTGCAGGATGTAAACATCACCTGTGCAGTTAATAATAGCTCCCAACTTGCAATCATCTGCAAACTTTGTCAGCCAGAGTCCCTTCATGTTGGCCTGGACTTCAGAGAAGTAGATACCAAGCAGGAGAAGACCCAGGACCAAACCCTGTGGGACTCCACTTGTGACTGGTTGGCAGTCTGACTTGGAGTCAGCTACTTTCACACTGTGGGTCCTGTCTGTGAGCCAGTTTGCAACCCACCTAGTGTTATAGGGGTTAATGCTTAGCTTAGTAAGTTTTTCTGTGATTCCTGAGTGTGGAATGGTATCAAAGGCCTTGGCCAGATCAAGGTAGGCTGTATGAACCACCTTACATTCATCCACATCTCTGGTGACTGACTCAAAGAAGTCGACCAAGTTCAGCAGGCATGGTCTACCCTTCACAAAACCAAACTGTGTAGGATCCAGAGTTTGGAGATTCCCTATATCCTTATTTATTAGGTCCATGATGATGCGTTCCATAGCTTTGCATATCAGACACATCAGGCTAATGGGGCAATAGTTCCAGGGGTCTGTAGTCATTCCTCCTTTGTGGAGAGGGATGACTGTAGCAGTGTGCCATTCAGTAGGGACAAAGCCTGAGGTGAGGCTGTGATTGAACAGGGCACACAGGTGAGGTGCCAGTTCACTCTGTAGTTCATGTAGAACACAGCCAGGGATACTGTCAGGTCCCATAGAAGCTGTATTCTTGGCCTATGGCAGTGCTGTTTTAACCTGTGCTGCAGTAATTCTGGGGTGCCTGGCAATCTACTGGTATTGTGATTGGTCCTTTGGGAGGGGTGGTAAAGTTAGCACTGAATCTGTTGGCCAGTATATTGGCAATATCTGTTGGCTCGGTATAGGAGGTACCATTGTGCAGTAGCTCAGAGCAAATCTGGGTATTGCCATGGAGATTCTTTACATAACTATAACCGGGTTAGGCAACACACAAGGGAGCTTAAAGTGGCAATTACTCGTATTAGTTATTTGGTGTTGTTTCACTTTTGGCTAATCAAAATGTGTTTTTACATTAAGAAGACTGGGATTGCTATTCTAGTGGCAGAAGTAAAGTAGTCTTGTCATTCTGAGTTGGGGAAACACACACAGAGGCTTAAAGTAAGGTTATTTCATCACCACAGGGCATTTTAGGGACTTAATTGAGTGTTAATCTGCACTTGAGAGCTACCTTTGCTGTGTTTTCCCATTAAGACATTCCAAGATCATCCATCTTGTGGCTAAATGTGTTTACCTGGTCTGAGATAGGAAGCACAGTTTTCAGATTTTTCTGTCTGCTATAAATTAGGCACATTTTTGCAGAGCTGTTCACCACACAGTGGTGCTTAGCTGTACCCTGTATAGTAGCAAACATATAAAGCTAGTACGTAGGACTTCAACCCATAACACAGAAAGGCTTTGTGTGGAGCTAAGATTCAGCCAGCTAGATTGTGCTATGATCTAAGTGCCATATGACACTATCTAACATCTAACCTTCACCCTATCCACCACTCAGGAGACCCCTGTAAAACTAAGACCATAAACCATGATAGCCCAACCCTAATACAGGTCCTGACAGCATGAATTTGCAATGTCCTAAAATCTCTGTGGCCAGCTTGGTAAATATTGGCATCCTGAGACATTATAGCAATTGTTTTATGTACTCAGACAACCTTTGTATCCTTGAAGAAATTAACACAGTATGTGACAGATGTACACACATCACTTCCTTGGAGGCAAAAATATTGCTTACTTACAAAGTTGTCAAAACCACACACACTATATCCTTCACACATATCAGTTACCACACACATAGATCTTCTTATGATGAGGCACTTAAAACCTCAAAGACCTCTTAACCCATCAAAATGGAGCACCTACCCTTTGCAATCACTAAAACATACACCAAGATCAACACTTAACACTATACATAAGCCTGCACCCAATGATCCCCGAAGAACAAAGCCCAGAAGGCAAGCAAACACTTTACCTAGTACTTTGTCACAGGAGATTCTGTTGTATGATACACAGCTACTCCTCTCACCAGGCTCGACAAGGAGAAAATAGCATTTATTTGCCTATCAGGAACTAGGATCTGCACTCCCATGCATGCACTCAAGTCATTGCACCACATGTACCAATATGATTCTATTATAGTTCTTCTGGGTGTAAATGATCTGAGGCATACCTTTCTGGACTATATGAAAAGAGACATTATGGATCTCTCTGAATATGTGCCACAGACAGGTATTGCCTTGCAGTGAGCAGTAGTCTAACTTCACCAAGGATGATGATGCCACCGTATGAACAGAAAAAGATTGATTTTAATAATTGGCCTACTTTCTAGTGTCATTCCAGGGGAATTTAATATCTAATGGAAGGATATGGTTAACAGACCACTTTGCTTCACTGCATTGTTCAGTCTTTGTATTAAAATAATTAGGAAATTGTTAAATGGCAGGCATTTTCATTTTGGTATGGATGTATTCATTTTGGATAAGAGCTGCTGCTCTTCAACAACCTATAGCATACTAGTACCTGTCTGCTAAGGTGCTAGGAAAAGTGGTGGGTTATAACAGGGGATGTACTGGTGGCTGCTCATAGCCCACACTCGCAGACAAATCCATGGCCAGGCAAAAAATAATTTAATTTTACAAAGGGCTGCTATGCTCAGCACTGCTAACTCATTTTAGTTAGATAAGTCTTGAACATAACTGGAAAATAATCAAATGACAGATGTTCTGAGTATTTCTTCTATATTCTCTTAGTATTTACCATCCCTGCATGCACAGCATGGACTGATGACACTATACACCCTGGTGTGCTTCATTTATTTATTTTAAGTAAAGAAATATTTCATTACTTAAAATAAATAAACAATCCCTTGCAAGCATATGCATACCACTGCAGATTTCTGTTGAATGTTTTCCCCATTATTCAGTGGGAAGGAAACAAACATATAGACCAAAAGTATTACATGGTATAGTAGAGAGATGCTGATAACAGAGTCATGGTAACATGAGGTAATTATTTTTGCTACCCTTGCAAGCAACTGAATATATCATTGCCAATTGCTGTCAGTAAATAGAGGGGGGGCTGCAGTCTGCCTGTGGGAAAAGGCAAAATAGTTTGTAATTTAGTCAGTTTAAAGCTTTGCAGAAGGTTCCTGATTTGATCTGATATTTTTGGCCTGTCCCTTGTAAATTACTTGATTTTCCTGCAATTCAATGAGGATTAAAGTCAATCAATAATGCTAGACATTGGATTTCCATACTTCCTGTTCAAAAAATGTATATTGATGCAAAATATGTTCTGTTAACTTTTTGAGTGAATTAAAGTAATGCATACACATTTTCTCTGGTTTTGGACTTTTGTTCCCCAATTATTTCTGTCTTTGTTGAGAATTATGGAGCAAGGAAGTAGAAAGACCTGACAGCATTTATATGAAATAAGTTGGAATATGTACTTTCTATCTACATTTTGTATTAGAAAGAAAGTTGGAACTGTCCATTACTTTGCCTCATATTTTTGCTGTGTGCAACATTTATTTACCAGGAAAGGCTGACTTGGAACAAAGCCAATTTTCAGTGGAGGCCCAGGAAGAAATGCTCCATATGCATGTCTTTGTAACATGGGGGAAACCAACATACTCAGAGGAAACACATACTAATGGAGGGAGGACATAAGCAAAAGGTATTTCAGCTGAGAATCAAACCAGAGAACCTCTTACTGTGAGGCGACAATGCTACCACTGCACCACTGCACTGTCATGAAGTAAATGGCTTTCTGGCAAGTTACTGAGCATTGCTGTTACTAAATAGAGTAGGGGGCTGTGAATGAAAGTAACTTACCTTCTTGCACTTTGCTCATTCTAAAAGCTGGCTTTTATGGATTAGTGTGCATCTGTATGAAGTACCCTGGAATATTTATTTTCTAGTGACTGGGTGAAACAAAGTCAAAATTGTGCCCAATTTGACAGAATATCCATGACTTTTCCTTATGTTTTTGGTGTTTTCCTCACAAAATTGGTATTTTTTTCTGGTAAATCGTCGAGGATTGGAGCTGCTAAATATAGTGGCGGGTTTGGCTGAGGATGAAAGTAACTTTCCATATTGTTATTTGTACCTTTTAAAATATGGCTTTACAAGACTAGTGTACATTCACATGGAACACATTGGAATATTTATATCTTGTCACTGTGTGGAAAGGGTTGAAACTGTCCCTGATTTCACAGAATGTCCTTGACTGCCTCATACTTTCTGTCTGTGCTCTATAAAATTTGTGGTCTTCTGGCAAAATTAATGAGAAATGTAGTCACTAAATATTGTCAGACATGACTTTGCAAACTTCATATCTTTCAGAAAATAAATATCAGTACAAAATGTTATTTTGGGAGATATGTAAATACATAACAGCAATATTAAAAAAATTCTGTTCCTGATTTTGGATTTGTCACTCATGTTTTGGCTTTCCCTTGATTCTTCTACTAATAGGTTGGGAGATATTATTGTTTTGCAATGTCACACTCACACATCTCTAAATATTAAACCCAGGATCACACAACATTGAAGAAAAGGAAAGCATTCTTTATCACCACCTAACTGTAATCTCACTCTTTTATCTATATAATGGGTAATTTGATGAAACATGAATATGATCACCTGTATTGAACCCACAAATATATATATATATATATATATATATATATATATATATATATATATATATATATATATATATATATATATATATATATATATATATATATATATATATATATATATATATATATATATATATATATATATATATATATATATATATATATATATATATATATATATGTGTGTGTGTGTGTGTGTGTGTGTTTGCAAAAACTGATGTCCCTGTTGGCAATATCCTATGTTAAAAAGAAGTCATTTTTACATGATCTGTTGAATCTAGAAAATATGCACATGGAAAAAACACATTAATAATCTTCTAGTAAATGGAGTAATGTGATCATGCTCTGATGTCAGTGAAAAGACAGCCTTGATAAACAGCTTTCTGAATATAGAAAGGTGCTTAACAATTATTAATTACCCCCTTAGTGCGTTAAGCACTAGTCTTGTGCTAGAGCATAATCTGTACTCTGTGGGTATAACAGAAGAGTGACAGGGAGCTGATAAACACTTCATTTGGAAGTTTTAAGACAGAACAAAGTGTTTAATGGCTTTCTGATGTTCTTCATTGGTGACCACTCTCTGTCACAGGGTTTGGTGTGTTATGGCTTTTGAAGTTGTAAATCACTTAATGCTATTTTTTTTTCTCTAACTTTTCAGTGCATGGGAGGAGGAAAACTCCTTACACTACTGAATTATGATCAAGAATTTCCAATTGTAACCCAAGATGTTATGGATTCTTAGCATGGATGTTAAGATTCACTTCCCAGACTTCATTCTCAAGGTGAATTTCTTCACATCCACATCTCGAAGCGTAATATCCAGTTATGATCACAGACCATATCATAATTCACTGTGCTAAGGTGAATCAACACAAGAGGCATGTAAAATATGCAGTATTGATTAGCATATTATATTCACAAAAATGCAGGCAAGTTGCAATAGCATGTGGTTGCCCACATGTTACAGCTGTCAAGTAAAACAGGCACAACATATAACAATGTAGAGCAGGCATTGCACCAGGTATCAGGTATAGCACACAACAATCTGAAGCAGGCATTCCATCAAGTATCAGGTAAAACAACTGACAATGTGAAAAAGGCATTGCACCAAACTGCAGGTATAGCACATGACAAAATATAACAATTATTGCAGCAAGTCAGGTATAGCATGTGACAGTGTGGAATAGGCTCTGATCGCATCCAAAAAATGTACTGAAAATAACTGTACTTATATGTACTTATGCTTCAATTACTGCAGAGGTCTGAATATTGCAATTTATATTCATGTTATACTGGTGTTCTGTGCATTTCATCCTTAGTGTGTGAGTGTGTGTGTGTGTGTGTGGGGGGGTGCCTGCTGTTGCAGCATTTCACACTCATTACCTATACAAACATGATAACTGTGCATGTTGTGTTTTGTTACACAATTTCTTAACTCATTTATGTAAATGACATTTCAGTATGTTATGTAGAAGAGTACAACTGGCCATGGTACTACATATTACATTAATAGTTGTGTTCTTTGTCAACGTGAACATCTGCTGAGTTGCTGCATCTCATGATGTGGGTAGACTGTGACTCAACCCCAGGTATGATGCTACATCTGTACTGAACTCACTCATCCATACAGTGTGGTAGGCTGACTAGACCTAAACAAGGGGAACAAAGTGTTTTATAGCAGTGAGGTGGGCTGACTAAATGTAAATGAGGGGAGCAGAGTATTTTATAACAGTGAGGTAGGCTGACTAGACCTATACAAAGGGGAGCAGTTTTATTACAATGAGATAGGCTGACTAGAGCTACACAAATGGTTCAGAGTGTTACAACAATGAACTAGGCTAACTACAGCTACACCAATGGTGCAGAGTGTTTTATAACTGCATGGTCGGCTGACTAGAGCTATACAAGTGGTGCAGAGTGTTTTATAACTACATGGTCGGCTGCCTACAGCTACATAAGTGGTGCAGAATGTTTTATAACTGCATGGTCAGCTGACTAGAGCTACACAAGTGGTGCAGAGTGTTTTATAACTACACGGTTGGCTAACTAGAGCTACACAACTGCAGCACAGTGTTTTATAACAGTGTGGTTGGCTAACTACAACTACACAAATGGTGCAGAGTGTTTTATAACTGCATGGTTGGCTGACTAGTGCTACACAAGTCCAGCAGAGTGTTTTATAACAGTGTGGTTGGCTGACTAGAGCTACACAAGTGGTGCAGAGTGTTTTATAACAGTGTGGTCGGCCTACTACAGCTGCACAAGTGAAGTGTTTTATAAGCCATTCTACTCATGCCATCTCTGCATGACAGCAAGAAGTGTGTCACGTAATTGGTGATGGTATGACACACCATTTCATAAAAGAAAACAGATGTCACCAATATAACCTGACATGGACCCAAAATAGCAAGTGACATAGTCACCTCTGCTCATAATGTAAGTTAAATGACAAAGGTTTTTTTTTTGGCTTACACTCATATGAGTGGTTAAGCATGGCTTACTCCCACCATCCTTGGTAGATTTAGGTCTTCAGTTGTTGTCGCCTTGGATGCATATGTAGTCTGCAACTGTTGGCATCTTGGGTGTGTGTATCTATGAGTGTACATGTAGTCTGCATATCTTGGCATCTTTGGGTGCACATCTAATCAGCAGCTGTTGGTTCCTTGGCTACACATGTAGTCTGCAGGTCTTGGCACCTTGGGTGCACATGAGGTCTGCAGATACTGGTGCCTTGGTATGTATGTTGTATGCAGCTGTTGGTACTTTGGGTAGACACATAATTTGCAGATGCTGATACCTTGGTGTGTATGTTGTGTGCAGCTATTGGTACCTTGGCTACTCATGTAGTCTGCAGGTCTTAGCACCTTGGGCACACCTGAGGTCTGCAGATGTTGGTACCTTGGTATGTATGTTGTATGCAGCTGTTGGTACTTTGGGTACACACATAATTTGCAGATGTGGGTACCTTGGTGTGTATGTTGTATGCAGCTGTTGGTACCTTGGGTACACATGTAGTGTGCAGGTCTTGGTACCCTGGGCACACATGAGGTCTGCAAATACTGGTACCTTGGGGTGTATGTTGTATGCAGCTGTTGATACTTTGGGTACACACATAATTTGCAGATGTTGGTACCTTTGGTACACAAGCAGTCAGTAGCTGTCAATACCTTGGATACAAGTGTAGTCTGCAGCTGTTGGCAACTTGGGTACACATGTAGTCTACAGCTGCTGGCACCTTGGATGCAAATGAGTAGCCTGCAGCTGTGGGTACTTTGGGTACTTGTAGTCTGCAGATGTTGGTAGCTTGGATACACACACATGAAGTCTGAAGTTGTTGGTATCTTGGGTACATATGTAGTCTGCAGTTGTTGTTACTGTAGGTATACATGTATTCTATGGCTGTTGGTACTTTGGATACACATGCAGTCTCCAGTTGTTGGTACCATGGGTACACATATAGTCTGCGGCTGTTGGTACCTTGGGTGCACATGTAGGGGATAACCTGATGGAACAGCCAGGGACATCTAATACCAGGGGCTGTTACTTCAATATGCCTGTTCTTGCCACAGCTTATAACAAAGTACTAAGACTGTACCTCTGCTTATGTGCTTGCTGCTATCAGTTTGGTGGGATAAGTTCTCTAATACATGTCAGAGATTTGCCGAAGACATGAGAATTGACAGTAAGGGATGGTCATCATCCTCATCATCATGAACATAAGAATTTGCAGATATCCTATGGGCCTATCAGAACCTTTCAGTAATCTCTGGATGAGGGCTACTCATTGGTGGACTCTGTTCCACAGCATGCTGTCACCCATGGATGTAGATATCTTTGATGTGGGTGCACTCTTCAGGCCTGTACTTATGGCTGTGGACAGACTGTTGGACAAGTGCAGTGACTCCTTGCTGTCTCCTGCCTGTCTCTGTCTCAGTAGTTGTTTGCAGGTGCATCCCCATTCATTATTTACTGCTTTATCATCTGCTGTGATGTTAAGCACTCACCTTCTATTTGTTTGTTATTTACAGATATCACTTGCTAATTTTTCTGCAAATGCTGCACTTGTTTTGAGATTGTATTGATTTTCCTAGCTGCATGGTATGTTGCTCTGTCATGTCTACAGACAGCTAAGAACAATAACCAGAGGTTCTCTGTGCCATGCCATCTACATATACCCTTGTATTACAGGTTTCTTTTTGTGTCTTAATGAGTCAGCAATATCTGAAGAAGCATACTTCCCAGTCTGCACACTGTTCACTGTGGACTTTATACCAGTTTGGTGTTGCTGCATCTGTGCCTTGGCTCATTGTTTTACTTTTGGCTTTTGACTATGTGGGACTCTTAATGCCAGTATGCCATAATTAGTCTTGTGCAGGGCTGCTGTATGACCTGCAGTTTTAGAGGTGTATCCCAAACCTTTATTTCTTCTATTTCTGCTGTATAACGTTTGTACAAGCAGCACTTTTGCTTGTGTTTTAGTTGCTACCTATGATACTATACTTTATTGAGTAACGTACTATTCACCAGGACAATACAGATAACTTTGCTAAGATCATACTACAGGAAACGACGGGAGATGCCTAATCATCAGAAATGCTGCTTCAGCTAACCACATACTTGTTCATCAAGTTCCACCTGGCACTAGACACAGTTGTATGCTACCTTATACTGTTGTATGTGGAAATAAGGATAGAATTTGGCTAGGTTTGTAAGGGCCCTAGGGCCATTAGCCTAGTAACTTCCTATGATCCTATACCTTATGCAAGTCATTCATCATGGAGCAGCATGACAAATCAGAGGAAAGATTTCTGATTCAAAGGTTTGAGGTTCAGTGCTGCTTTTCTGATCACTGCTTTTGTGGAGTGAGCGTGTTCTCTCCGTGTCTGCACAGGTTTTCTCCAGGTGCTCTGGTTTCTCCCACCTTTCCAGAGCATAATGCTTGATTGACCACACTAATTTGCCTCATATTTATAGGTTGCATTTACCTTTATCTTTTGGTCCATGTCATGGCTGAAAAGTGCCTATGGACCAGCCCACTTACACAGTTAACAAATGTTAGCATTACATAAATAAACAAACAATTACGGGGAGCATTCATAATGTCCTTCTGTATGTCCTCCTGTGTTTTTCTTACTGCTTGTCACTTGGTGGTTATGATATGTACCTTTGAGATGTCCAGTCTGTATAATGCTTTTAGTAAGCACATGGCAGAGTTCACTGAGGTATGGTACATAACCAGTGAGTGCACTGCACTGGGGTGATGCACTGCGACCTTTGTGTGAGATCAGCATCATGGAGCACATCTGTACAGCTAATCCTGTACTGCCCCTTGTGGATGATATGTTATTGCACCTGTAGGTGGCAGAATGTGCACATGGTCATTATTTTGTCCCAAATACTGATGATACACTGGTGACTTTGTTAAAGGCATACTTGGTGGAATAATGTTTCACATGTCTCACTAGGAATCTGTTGTATTCAAGGATGTATCTCACTGAGACATCCAGGATGGTGTTGTAAATCCTGGTTCTTGAGATCCAAGATATATATGGTGCCATCAGCTGGCTTCTAGTAGATGAGTGTGACCAAGGAGCACAGTGTTGATGACATCATAGTCTTTAACAGGCCAGCCCATCAGGGCCAATGCTGGGCTGCCATGTGAGGACTGTATATGCTACTGACTTCACTTTATGTCTTTCTACTGTGTACCTAGCCAGGACGTCTTGTCCTGCAAGGCACTGTAGAATGGCTTTATGTCTTATGCATCATCTTGTGTATCTTTGACTCCATCATAATATTGGTTGGGCTGCCATGGGGTACTTTAGAGCGCTTTCCAACACACTTATATATATATGCACTGTATCCTTGTCTGTTGAATTGTCTGATCCCAGCACTCTCTCTGCCTTATTAAAACATCATTAAGCAGTATTCACTTATACTGAATGACAGCATATTTTTGGTAATTTTATGAATCACATTTCCTTGCTCACTGTTGTACTTAATACAGTGGTCTTACATTTTGCCAAGACAGTTTTCTGAGTGCTACCCACTGGGTTTCATCTAACTGAATGGATTTTCTCTGTTAAATTTAGCAGACTCCTACTTTCAGAAAAAGTTTTAAGTCAAATACTAACTCAGCTATCTCATTAGAAGGAGATGAAGGTTTCCTGCATGCTACTTTTAAAGACAGTAATGGCTCATAATTTATAGTCATTACAATGCAAAAAAATCAAGTTTTTGGGTAAACAATGTCTGATTGCTACTGCTATTGTTCTAGTCCAATAAAAATAAACTTTGAAATGGCAGTTATCTTATTCATCAGGGTAAAACTGAATTAGAAGAAGAAGAATAGTACCATTGTGCCCGGTGCCAAACCACAGTCAAGAAGAAATGACATTTTTGTGGAATGTGGGCTTCTCTGATTTAAGCACATTAGGAATTCTAAACTTGCTTTCCTGGTGGCATGCTGAAATAAACTATTAAAAATTCATCTGTCTGACACAGTTAAGCATAGTCATCTCTGCATGTGATCTTTGTTAAAATAAATGAATCTGAGTGTACATGTGACACACTAGTGTAGGAATTCAACCTCTGCATGTCTTTGTCTTTGGTCTTTTTTACTACACCAGAATGAATTTTGTTTTCAGCTGACATGCTAGTGAATAAGTTAATGCTAGAAAAAAAGGATAAAACAAAAAAAAAAAAAAAAAAAAAAAAAGCATTGCTTCTCATCCACAGGATGTAACTGCCTTATGTACTGCTCATTTATAGCCTCAGTTAATGGTTCATATATGGAACACCAAACCGATTGAAGCCTTATTGTGGTTATAAACCTTGATGCTTACCTCTGAATCCTGCAACAAGCTGAAAAGGTTGCCTTTAATGTTCTCAAAATGTATTCGTAACTTTTTTTCTTTTAATTCATTACTCTTAGATTTATTGAGTAGTGTGCACATTTAGGATAACCTCTTGTTTCATGAAGGTAATTATAGTTCCAAAGATTATGCACATGACAAATAAGATAGTGTTATGTGCAACATAATTCTATGATCAATATCCTAACAAATATGGCAAGGTGAAAATGCTTCCACTATTACTTGTGGATTTACATTTTGGAGAAGAGCCATTTCTCTGAGCGCAACTGTTGGGAATTCAACCTGATGAAAATTATTTTGTATAAACATTTCCCTCCATCCCCCAGGTGGGGTACAGCCCCCCCCACACACAAACACAACCTGAGTGTATATACCAACTCCACAGTCTTGGCATCTTGAAGAAAAAAAAATCACTGACAACTTGCACACTTAGAAACCAATCAAAAAAATTTTATTTACATTGGCTGAGTGTTTTTTTCCTGTTATTAGTTTACATTTTTTTTCACTGACTCCCTGTACGATTGCTGTCATATTTTGTTACACTTAGAAACTGCACCAACAGTGATTTCCTATAGAGAAAGAGTAACCATTATCAAAAGCTGAACTCAGACAGGTGGAACCTCAGCCAATCTGTTCTGAACAAGCTATAGGGAAGGCCATGCAAACATCTGATATTAGAAAATGGGCAAACTTTACATCAGCACCCTGACTGGAGAACAAACTTTCTCCAGCAGGGTATTAATGCAGAAGTAATGC
Source organism: Protopterus annectens (assembly GCF_019279795.1). Taxonomy (NCBI): domain Eukaryota; kingdom Metazoa; phylum Chordata; order Ceratodontiformes; family Protopteridae; genus Protopterus; species Protopterus annectens. The sequence continues at coordinate 319,782,433 of NC_056741.1, forward strand.
CAGCTAAAAAGCAAGAGAGAGTGTGTATATGTGTGTGTGTGTGCGTGTGTGTGTGTGTGTGTGTGTGTGTGTGTGTGTGTGTGTGTGTGTGTGTGTTTATGTCTGTGTTTAAGTGTAAGTGTGCATGTGAGTGAAAGCAAGATCTATCGAGGCGTTACTTTACTCTCGCTAAGCATCGCTTTTGCTGTTTAGCGAGTGTAAAAAAAAAGAGTATGTGTGTGCAGGAGTGTGTTTGTTTATATATGTGTGAGTTAATGCGTGCATGAAAGCAGAAGATACTGTGTGTATATGTATGTGTGTGAAAGCAGAAGAGACTGTATGTGTGTATGAGAGAAAGAGTAAACAGAGAGATCGACTGAGCCATTATTTTACACTTGCTAAGCAGCACTTTTGCTGTTTAGTGAGTATAAAGTAAAAAAGTAAAAAAATGTATGTGTGTGTGTGTGTGTGTGTGTGTGTGTGTGTGTGTATGTGTGTGTATGCGTGCATGCATGTGTGTCTGTGAGTGAGAGTGTATGCATGTATGAAAGCAGAAGAGATTGTGAGGGAGGGGGGGAGAGAGAGAGAGAGAGAGAAACAAGTGAGAACGATCCCTGGCAGCAACAGCAGTTAAGAGGTCTGCATACCTCATACCCCTCAACTGTACAGATTTTTGCAGAATGTCCAGATTTTTGTCTCATATTTTTGGTATGGTTCTCATAAAATTTTGGTTTTCTAGTAAATCATTGACAAAGCATTGAGAAGTGAAGTCAGAAAATAATGACAGGCATTTGAATTTCAGACTTCATTCCCTTCATAAAATGTATGCTAATGCAAAACCTCTTATTCTATCAACTTTTTTGTTTGTAAAGGCAACATTTATAAATTATCCCTATTTTGGGCCTTTTTCCACAATTATTTATGGCTTTATCCAGATTTCTTGTTCTAAGAGGTTCAGAGATATGCTCAACCTATTACCGCAACATAGGTTTTAATATATTTTTGATATAATATGCTTCCTCCAACACGATTAAAATATACTATAGCAGGGGTCATACCTCCCAACCATGGCAAATTACTCGGTTTTTACTGAGTTTTGGGGTTCAAATGAAGGGGTGCAACATTTCCCAAGTGGCACCCCTTTATTTCCGATTTTTTTCTTTTGTTTTTTTAATATTTGCTCTGTTAGAGCTGACATCATCATGTGCGCAATGACATCAGCTCCGCCAGGGCTACCAGCCTGTTGGAGTTGAGCTCAAGGAGCTCACGCATTTCCGGCTGGCCTGGCTGCTCGAGGTGGAATGAGCACTATGGAACTGTTACAGCCCTATGGATCAGAATGAAGACTCTTTCAATGTACAGCACTATATGGATTATCACCGCAAGGGTGGGTGCGGGGAATGGCAATGTCTCTACAGCAGAAAGAAGACTTCAACTAACTCTGCAGCAGAATGAGGTAAGGAAACTGTGTAATGTCTCTGCAGTTGGGTACGGGGTAAACAGAGCCTAAAGTCCCTAGCCACCACCACGTCTGAGCTTTGCCCAGGTTTTTTTGTGCTAAGAGGTTGAGAGCTGTGATGAGAATTGAATTCACTAAATGATAGCCATTATGTTTCAGTCTTCCTATTTTTCAGGAAGCTGCTGATTTGGCATAGTGGTATGTTGCTCTGACTGTAGTGCATAGGGTCCTGGATTCAAGACTTGCTAGTGAAATGTGTGGTAATCACACATTTTATTCTAGCAACTTTACAAAATTATGCAAGCAATGTTTAAAATGTGTCCCTGGTAAGTCCCTAGCCACCATCACTTGTGAGCTTTGTCCAGGTTTTTTGTGCTAAGATGTTGAGAGTTAAGGTGAGTAGTGAGAACTGAATTTGTATTCCCCATTGTTGGCTTTATTTGTCCAGGTTTTTTGGGGCTAAGATGTTGAGAGCTATGGTGAGAAGTGAGAGCTGAATTTGTATTCCCAGCTATAGTGAGAAGTGAGAAATGAATTCACTAAATGATAGCCATTAAGTTTCAGTCTTCCTATTTTTCAAGAAGCTGCTGATTTGGCATATTGGTATGCTGCTTTGCCTGTAGTACATAGGATCCTGGGTTCAAGACTTGCCAGTAAAAGGCATGGTGGTAACACAACATTTTATTCTAGCAACCTTACAAAATTATACAAGCAATGTTTTAAATGTGTCTCTGGTTTTTGACCTTTTGTCCCCCCCAAAAAAATGAAATTGAAAATAAGTGAGAGAAGCTGTGCAAGATGCCTATGGCTTACACTACTGTCATTCTATTTATAGTATGTGTGGAAGTAGGCTTTAATGATGGAAATGTTATGAATTGGCCAGTTTTGCCATTATTAGTTCATGCATTTTGTTTCATTGCCTACAGTACAGCCTACTGGAAAATGTTCAAATAATAAATTTAAAATATGCTCTGTCTAACAAGTGTGTTATATTATACAAGGAATAGAATTTAATAAAGTTATGAAGGTGTATCAAAGAAAAGAACAAAATGTATGTGTTTTGTTTTGTGTGCAAGGGGCCAATTATTTGAAAACAGCCCAAAGGTAATCTTTATCCACCACTGGTCAGATGCATTTTCTTTGGATGTGGTGTGGGTTTCAATGCTGCTTCATTGAATGTGAGTTTCAAGGGCAGAGACGTTTTAATGCCAAGTCTATTTTCATTGTGAGACAGTATTGCTTTGTTTACCAGATGTCTATTAGTGTTTATGCATTGTTGTGCAGTAAAATGTAAAAATAAAATCCAAATAATCATTGTAGAAGTAAAGCAGTATGCACACATTAGTGTTTATGGTAAATGGGGCAAAATAGCAAGGTAATAGGACATTGGAATGGCTGCAGGGGGACTCTGGTGCCATATTTTGGTTGTCTGTTCTTCAATTTGCGTTTGAAAGTTGGTATCACACAATTCCATTGGAGTGGGTGGGGTTATGTAATTATGTATGCAAATTAGATGTTAATCGGCGTACAGGTTTGTACCTATTTTTCATGGGCCTTGTCCAGATTTTTGATGTTTCCAGGTTGAGAGGTATGGCAGGGATGGAGCCTAGATGGCCAACTGAAAGCAGTGAATTTGAGACCTCCATAAACTAGTATAATAATATACGAACATTTTATTATTTTCAAGTTTAAAACATCAGAAATCTATAGATAAACTACTAAACTACATAAATATTAATTTTGGTGGAGATATACAAACATTTTCCTGTCAAGTAACTTGGAAATATATTGAGTCACAGAATATGAACAACTCAAGGACTTCTCACCCAGATGCTGCTTTGAAAAAAGAACTGCATAGGTTCATAGGTTAGTACTAGGCTAACTGCCCTTGCGAGCCATTTTAAGCCTAGCCAATTATCTTTTGTGAGACTCAAACCCCTGTTTGAGTTTGTTTGGCAAACAAACCATTACCCACCAACCACACCCCCCCCCCCCCTGTCTTGTCTTGGCTGGAAAGCTGCTGCTTGTGTGTTTTTTTGTTTTTTTTTTTTATTATTTTATTATTTGTTTTACTGTTTCCTTTGTTCTAGTATTCTTGAACAATAATCATTATCAATTTTTTGATTTTTTTTTTTTTTTTATTGATGACATCTACCTTACAGAAACTATCTTTGAAGATGGATGACTTTAAAAATGACTTAGAAAACCTAAAGTTAAATTCTCAAAAACATACAGCAGCACCATACAAAAATAACAAATATCGAGACTTCTCTAAATGAGATTGAAGGGAGACTCAAAGATGAAGAATTCCAAAAAGAATTTCTGCTTAAACAGAATACATGGCTGCTTAACAAAATAGATGACTTAGAAAACAGGGAAAGGAGAAATAACAAATGGATCTTTGGTCCGCCTGAAAACATTGAAGGTGACGACATTATTTCATTCTTAACCAGGATTCCTGAATTTTTAGACTTGAAAGAGGGACTGTCATTTGGAATAGAAAGGGCACATAGAGCACTGAGGAAACTTGCTTCTAACTCAAAAAATACTCCATCTAGATCCACAATTATAAAATGTCTTATTTCTGGTCAAGGAACTAATATTAAAATCTACTTGGAGAGAATAACCCTTAAAACAAAATCAAAGCCTGATAAGGTTTGACAATGATTATTGTTCCAGAATACTAGAACAAAGGAAAACAGTCTGACCAATAATAAAACTGTTGAAACAAAACAACATTAAAGCACAGCTGGCCTTTCCAGCCAAGATAAAAATACTTTTTGCCAATGAGATGAAAACCTGTAATGACTTAAAAGAAGCTACTATATTCATCAAAAACAACATAGTGTCTATCCCAAAAGAAATGGAATGGATGGCCCCTACTCTTAAAAGAATAAAAGAAACAAATCCTTGATGCTAGAAAGAAGAAACAAAAAACTGATTCCAAGATAGCTGTCCCAAAAAATTAACTCTTGCAACGACATCTCTCAAAGTATCAACTGATATGGTACATCACTTGTCATATTTGTATATTAAAAAAGAAGGGTTTCTTAAACAACTAAGAAACAGTAATGATTTATTCAGAATGTTCAAAAAGTAAATAATTCTTTACAAAGGTAGGTCAAGATGGATTAGTATTTACATTATATATAAGCCAAACAAAGCAACATATAATACAAACAGACATTTCTATTCCCCTGCTTGAACTCAATGAATACTTATCTTGTTCATTTTTCATTGATTTTACTTATAATTTAAGTAATTAATTAACTAATTCAACAAGGTACCATTCATCAGAGTTCAGACTCAAATGTAAGAAATTAACATCATATATAATAGCAGTAACAATAGAGTGTTTTAAAAAAAATGCTGTCATGGAGACTAATGCCTTCTTCAGTTAAAGTATGATTTAGAAATGTCATGTATATTCTGGTTAAACAATAGTAGCAAGCTCTTAGTACAAATGTCATCATTATTTTGTCTAAATATAGTTAATATCAATTATGGCAGGTATCACAGCTACAAGTGCTGCTTGATCAATCCTGATATGGTATGTGTGGATGCAGTTGTTTGGGACTGGATGCTTCAGATATTTTTCTTAATGATATCATAGAAAAAGTGAATGCATATGAACAACTTCTCCTAAATGTGAAGAAGAAAAACTGGTTCGGGACATCAATGATTTTCATAACTAGCACGTCTTTGCATGGCCTAGAACACAGTACACTGCTAATCGTACTGAAAATAGAGATTTTTCTGTTCCTACTGAGGGTGCAAAGAAGTGGATTTTGGCATCATCCACTTCAGTTTCAGCCCCGTGCAGGAGGCTACTGTTATGCCCTCTAACACCATGAACATGTGTGGCAGTTTATGCACTGTAGTGACTTCACTGGAGCCTCAGAGTTTGGAGTATTCCACACCCATGATGGACTGTCCTGGTGTTACCAAAAGTACTGAACCAGCTACTCACAGTGACTTGGGTCCAGTAGTTAGAAGGAAGATACTGCCCCCACAGTCTCAGCTGGACTTTCCAATTCTACCCCTCCCTATTCGTACGGGGAAGAAATACTCTTTCGACAACGAAACACAGGAAGGACAGAAATGCAAAGAACCCCCTTCTGTCTAACAGAACTGCTCCTTGAAAAAGATGTGGGAGATGGGAACCACAACTTAGTTTGGAATATTTCCAGACATGTTTTAACAAAGCATGAATTGTCAGTATTGTCAAAAGGGTTATCGTTTATACCCGCAGCTAAAGTGAATTTTGTTGACTGTATGATTAATTTACGTTTGTTTGCATGTAATTTGTCTTTATGTATGTTTTTTGATGATGGACCTAATATTTCTGAGAGGCAGGATACTGAATTTAAGGTTTTTAGGAAACCCAGTGTTTTTACACCAGCATTTACACCAGCATTTAATGTCTTCCTCACAGTTTGTGAGAAAGAAATCTATCAAATCATTAATAGAATACAGATGACAAGTTGTAATAATATGATAAGATTTGAACAACAAGCCTTGAATGATTTGATTAAGAATGAAAATATAGCTATCTGCCCGGCAGACAAAGGCGGCTGTGTAGTGATTTTAGATTCTGGATACTATTATGATATGATGAATCAGATGTTGTCTGATATTAATACATATATTAGTGTGGAAGCTGATATTGTGAGTGTGATGAAGAATAGAATAGATAATTGTTTACTTGATTGCTTTAATCCAGGTTTACTTACCAATGAACTATTTGATTACTTTATTACTGAGTTTCCTGTTGTTCCTCGGATTCATGGCTTACCCAAGATCCACAAACACCCTACACTCCCACAGTTTAGACCAATTGCAGCTGGGAGTGGTTGGTTGACTCAGGCTATGTCCATTTGTTTGGACAAACAACTTTGAATAGCTCGTGATATGAGTGACGTTGTATTGAAAGATACTGAAAACTTTTGAGAGATTTATATAATGTGGCCAGTGAGGAGGATGTGTCAGATATTCCATTTTTAGTGACGGTAGATGTTGTATCCCTGTTTACGTGCATTCCTAACCAGGAAGGCATTAGTATGGTCAGGGCAATTTTGGCTAGGAGTAATAAATTTGACATGAAGCATATTGACTTCCTGTGCATGCTTCTAGAGCTGATCCTTGAACACAATATCTTTATGTTTCAAGATAAATGTTACTGGCAATAATCTGGTGTGGCTATGGGGACCAGCTGTGCTAATTCTTACACCAGTTTGGTAATGTCAGAATGGAAATTCCATCATGTATTGGGACAACATAGAGGTCATATTGCCATATATAGATGTTTTGTTGATGACATGTTTATTGGTTGGAAAGGCAACAAGCAAGAGCTTGACTTGTTTTTTCATTCTTTAAATAATAGTAGTAATTTTTTGAAATTTACCCTCACTTGTTCCCAAGTCACTGTTGATTTCTTCAATGTGAACATCCAGCTGGAGAATGGCAAAATGCTGACCAGGATGCATAGGAAGGACTGTTATAGACTGTCATATCTCTATAGGCGGAGTATGCATTCACAACATACATTTGGGAAAATTGTGAGAGGTCAAGCCTTCAGGGTCTCGAGGTTGTCATGTACTACTTCTGACTTTGAAAGAAATTTGTCAGATTTGAAGAAAGAGTTTGCCATAAGGGGTTACACCCAAGTTGAAGTTGATCAAGCTTGTGCCAAAATAACCAATGAGTGTGAGAGTAGAGCATGTCCATATTTTTCTGCTCTGTATAGGTAATCAGATCGCCTTGTAGGTATTGTTGTCCTGCCATTGTTTTGAGATTTTCCCATGGTGTAAATATGGTGAAAGATATAGTTACCAGGAAATGGCATATTTTACAGACTGACAGCAGATGTTCCGATATATTAGCAGATGGCCCTAGATTTGTATATAAGAACCACAGTAATTTAAGGCAACAGTTATGTTTTCCTAGACATGTTATGTCTATATCCCAAGTTTTGATGGGCACATCTAAATGTCATAAATGCAATTTTTGTCAGTTTATAGATCAGTCTAGGTTCTTTAGGCACCGTGTCACAGGCTACTTGTGGAAGTTGAGGGCATCTGCTGATTGCTCCACCAGGAATGTGGTTTATTTAGCACATTGTCAGTGCTGTTATAAATTCTACATTGGTAAGATGAACAGGAGCTTAAAAGAAAGAATTAGGGACCATGTGTATTGCATGAAGAAGCAATATGATTTTAGTGCCTTAGCGAAACATGTTTTGTCTACTGGCCCTGAACACAACTTTGTCTTCCAGGTATTATGTGTGATTAGCCCAGGTCTGCGAGGTGGTGATATAGTGACTTGTACTGAGGTGGTCGAGTTAGAGTGGATCTTGCGGTTGGGGGCACACCTAGTTATGGGGTTGAATGATCATGTCCCCATTAAGCCTGTATTAAGGAATAAATGGCTGTAGGGTGTTTATTGTTTGTTTACATATTTATGAATATCTTTCATGTTTTAGTTATTTGTGTTAATGTTTTTATTATTATTTTTTATTTTTTATCAGATTTTATGCTAGTAAATATTATCTACTTTATATGCCCTTAAGCTGAGAATGTGGCTGCATGAATGTTTGTTCTATTGGCTGTTAAGCTGTTTGAGATGATGTCATTTGCATATAAGTTATTCTGTCCCCATTCATGTTTGTCTGAAGAAGCAGTATGTTATTACTGTGGAAGCGCTAACTTTCTTTCTCTGCAATGAAGTTTTTTGGTACGATTACTTGCTGGTTCATCAATTGGATTTAGCTGCATATCGAGCTGTCTTCTGCCTGTTTTGGGGAATTGTACAGTTTTGTTTGGTTGTTGCAGCTGGGTTTGTTTAAGTAACTGATTAACTAATTCAACAAGGTACATTCAGAATCAAGTATAAGAAATTAACATCATATATGATAGCAGTAACAGTAGAGTGTTTTGAAAAAAAATGCTGTCATGGAGACTAATGCCTTCTTCAGTTAAAGTATGATTTAGAAATGTCATGTATATTCTGGTTAAATAATAGTAGCAAGCTCTTAGTACAAATGTCATCACTATTTTGTCTAAATATAGTTAATATCAATTGTGGCAGGTATCACAGCTTTGAGTGCTGTTTGATCAATCCTGATATGGTGCGCATGGATGCAGCTGTGTCTGGCAGCTAGTGCAAAGGTCATTATTATTCTGTCTAAACATAATTAATATTGATTATGGCAGGTATCATAGCTTCAAGTGCTGTTTGATTAATCCTGACATGGTGTATATGGATGCAGCTGTGTCTGGCAGCTGTTATATGTTGCCATTTTCACCTCTGGGAAGCTGTGGGTTGCACCTTGTAATTGAGGTTTACTGATGCTTGTGAATTAGGAAGAGACATTTGGTGTTTTAGCCTGGATCCAGTGGAAGGGGGTGGGTAGAACTATGATTTGGGATATTTTGGCAGGGAATGGCTTGTTTGCACATTTGCTGAGTGAGAGGTGGGAGAGCTGCAGGAGTGTGTTGTCTCTTGTTGTGGTGGCTTATTGGGAGTTTTTTTTTTTTTTGATCTGTTTGCTCTCTATTCTTTTCCTGGCTGCTTCCTCACTGAAAGGAAGGGAATTTAGGCTTGAAGTTGCAGTCAAGTGAAACTTTGCTTCAGGTGCATCGTGAACCTCTGGTATGCAGTACACAGACACACTAACAGAAATGGATGCTCCCAGGTTGCTATGGTAAGGGAGATAGAGTGACGATAATGCTTAATGGCTCTGAGAAGCCTCCGGGATGATTCTCGGCAATGACATTTTTGGTTTTAAAATATATATATATATATATATATATATATATATATATATATATATATTTTTTTTTTTTTTTAACCACATGTACACATATTGATGGTCTCCCAACACTTTGTTTAGCTCATTAAGTTGATTCTTAATAAAAAAAAATAATAAGCGCAATTTTATATTTCAAATGTATTTTGGTCCAAACACATTAAGGACTTACATAAGAGTGGAAGTCTGAGTTATTGTGAAAGACTAAGAGCACTTGGTCTTGTTCAGTACCCTTTGCAATGGTCTGGGAGGTGAGCTTGCTTGGATATGTTGGGCATATGAGGATAGCCGATTCTAGGGGTGTTTGGGGTTGCCGGCAAGTGCTGGAGAGTCATTAGATTTCCTTTGTGGAAATATCTGTGGGAAAGGAGGGTGTGTTGAGTGGTTCACTGGCAAAGTGGCCACTGCATGGAATGGGCTGGTAAAATGGAACAGGACAAATATTGGTTTCGATATTTTAAGAACAGCCTGGAAACACACCACATAAATTAGTGAATGGTATTCTGGCAAAACTGGATGGGCATTATTGTCCATGCTTGAAGTACTGATATGTGTGTATGTAAGGATGGAAATATAACAAATAAGAAACTAGAAGAGTGTCATAATTTAAAGTCTATGGACTGTATAAACATGCTTGGAAGGAGCTAATAATAAGAACAAACATTACAGCTTGTGGTCTCTCAAATAACTAAGCAACAGACAAAAACACACATACACACACACAATAGTTATGTAATGTAGGATTTTAGTAAATCTAGACATAAAATATATAATCGTCATACAAGATGAAACAGTCTGCTGAATTTAGATATTAACGACAGGATTTAATAACGTGGGCTTGATATAATAACATTACTGTCTTAACTTGTCATAAATGACATACACTACATTGAACATCAAGGGGAAGCATGATGATTTTCTTATATTAGTAAATATGCATAACAAGTCATGTAATTGCTTTAATTTGAAGTGTAGTTTTTGTAACCCATCTTGACCATATATAATACTTAAGTGGTTATCAAGATAACTAATATTTTAGACATGATATCAAACTGACAAAGTTGTTCAAGAGAAAGAATAGAAGCCTGAACCTGAAATGTCACAGAATGTAACAGTCATATCGTGACCAAATAGTATTAAATTGACAATAGACACTCAGTTTAATAACATGGGCTTGAGTATAATAACACTACTGTTTTAACTTGTCATAAATGACATATACTATTCTGAACATCAAGGGGAAGCATGATGATTTTCTCATATAAGTAAATGTGCATAACAAGTCATATAATTGCTTTAACTAGAATTGTGGTTTTGTAACACATCTTGACCATAAATAATACTTAAGCTGTTACCAAGGTAGCTAATGTTTTATACATTATATCAAATTGAAAAAGTTGTTCAAGGGAAACAATAGAAGCCTGAACTAGGAATGTCACAGAATGTAACAATCACATTCTGAACAAATAGTATTAAATTGATAATAATCACTTAGTTTAACCTTTGCTGATTATATAAAATAGAATGTTGCCATTTAAATCTAAAAACCTTCAGTATATGCCACAAAATGGCAATTTATGAATATGGAAAGGGAACTTGTAATCATTAGTCACAATAAGTGAATTTGTTGTTTTAACCTATAATTGCACTCATTTTATAATAAGAAATGACAGATGAAAATCCTTATGTGTAGGAAATGGGGGGAAAAGGGATGCACTGATAATTAAAATGCACTAACTTTCATCAATGTTTACATAAAACAAACTTGATGCTTTAAGTAAGTTAGCAACAAACAAAGTGATTACTTAAATGCTGGCAAACAATGAAATATAACGTCTGCTATATCCAGTAAAATACATTGTATTATAAACATTAGGTATAAATATTATTACCATCTATTTATATTGAGTAATAAGTTTTGAAAGACGTCATCAATAAAGGTGAATATGTTAAATAACTGTGTGCTATAATCTTTTACTGAGGTTTTATATATGATACATCCAACTTTACTATGATTGAATTGCTTGTCATGTATCTTTCTTGTAAATATTAATTGCTTATATGATAAATAGACATTTATATTGTATTAGAATTCTCTCTAATCAATGATAGTATTCTATATCTGTTCAAAATAATATAAATATTGCTTATTCCTATTACAAATATTCTCTATATGATAATTCAATGTATGGAGCTCAGATGTTCTAGATTGTCAAGGTATAAGTGATAATCTGATGGATTTAGGTTAATCCATTAGATTAGGAATGATTTTCATTCCATGGCTAGTGCGGATCTTAGTTTTGTTAACATTTATTAATTTAAATTTATTTCCCAAAACCTTTTTAGTATGCCTGACCAAAACATTACTTTATTAGTAAACACTCAAAGTATAAGGCTAATAATTTCCTTTAAAAGCTCAAACATACACTTTATAGTTATCAGAGGAAAATGTTTAATAGTCACAATAAAACAAAAAATACATAGTCTAAATAACCTAAGATGGATTTAACTTTATTATCTTTAAATAACAATGGCTTAAACAATCCTAGCAAGAGATCAAATCTACTGAAATATATAAAACTGAACAAAGCAGAAATTGTCTTCCTTCAAAAAACTCATTTCAAAACAGATGACAATTACAAATGGAATCCTAAGGAATATATGATATTGGCACAATCCACTTATAAGACAAAAGAGGTAACAATTTTATGGAAAACAAATGTGATTAACCCAGAAATCATTTATAAGTATGAAGATAAAGAAGGACCTATGACATTAGTAATATTTAAATATAATAACAGAACATGGACCCTAGCCAATCTTTACTGGTTCCCAGGGATTGGACGAGGAACTGTTAAAAAACACTTTGATTTCATTTCCAATAATTATAAAGGCAACTTGATATTAGGAGGAGATTTTAACTGTATATTTGATATTTCTAAAACTACAAATGAAAGGTCAGTGTGTATATCTGCTGTATCAAAAGCTTTAAATAAGTGGGTAGAATAATTTTGTCTTGTAGATACTTTCAAATTTAAAGAAGATAAACATTTGTTGTTTTCCCATCAAGATCACATATTTGGTACCAAAACTAGAATAGATAAAATATTTGCTGTCCGTGACTTACACTCTAAAATCATTAATTTCTCAATCACTCCCTGCCCCTTTTTAGACCACAATTCATTGATACTAAAACTCCAAAATGGTTTCAAACCATTAATCTTTAACTCCAGAATTCCAGCATATATAACTAAAATTAAAGAGTTCCAACACTGGTTATTATATGAATTACAGTTCTTCTTATATATTAATTGCACCACAGAGAAATAAAATAGTGATATGGGACTCATTAAAAGCTTACATATATGGTAAAACCCTAACTTAGTATAAAAAAAAATCAGAGAATGAGATTCTGAATTATTCGATCTACAATACAAACTTTTGTCAGTAAAAGCTGAAAAAATCAAAATCATTTGGAGATGAAAAAGAAAGTAGAAGTATTAAACAATAAATACAATGAAATTCTAACACATAAAACTAGTTTAGCTTTAGAAAAACTAAAAATTAATACATTGATCACTTCTCCCAAATATCTACATAATTTATCCACAAGAATCAAAATACAATCAAAAGCTCATAACACTAAAAGTATCTTCCATGAAAAGAAAGGGGAAAATGTCTTGGATATAGGTGACATTCTTGATGTCTGTAGAAATCACTATGTGGAACATTTGCAAAAAGAAAATATACCTATTGATCAATTAAATATAGATGAAAATGTGCTAATATAAAAAAAAAACAGAAAAATTAAAACCAGATCTGTAATCACCCGTATCCTACAAAGAAATTACAGATACAATAAAAGAGGGGAAAAATAATAAAGCTCCAGGTGTAGATGGGCATAATTATGGAAATATATAAACTTTTTCCTTCAGAGATACCATCCTTCTTCCATAAAACTCTATTACAAATTCAGTCACAAGCTTTAATACCACTCTCTTGGAGATATTCCTAATTACACCAATCCTAAAGTAAAACAAATCCCAAACCTCTGTACCTCATATAGACCTATATCGTTATTAAATAATGACGATAAGATATTTATGACATTATTAACTAACAGAATGAAACTACCACTATCCAAAACAATAAATAATGATCAAACTGGATTTCTATATCATAGACACACACATGACAATATTAAAAGGTTAATTTCTCTTATAGATTATGTTAATAAATAAAGAAACACTCATAATTGACTTAAATATAGAGAAAGCCTTTGATTCCCTAATCTGGGACTATTTATTCAAAATGCTGGTGTTATCTGAATTTCCTCCTTCCTTTGTTCATCTACTAAAGAATATATATGCACAAATAATTTAGCATATGTTAAGCTAGGTCCTTTCACCTTTGAATCCATACATATAACAAAGGGTATTAAACAAGGATGTCCCATGTCCCAGATTCTATTTGCTTTGGCTATTGAAATATTGGCAGATTCAATACGTAACAATACAAAAATCAAAAGAGTAGATGATTATAAAAAATACAATTCTAAAGTAATACTCTTTGCTGATGACATATTATTAACATTATCCAATACAAAAGAGACATTGGAAGAATTAGATATTTTAATTGACACATTTTACAGGATGTCAGGACTCCATTTCAATAAATCAAAATTTTTATTTTTAAATAAAAAAAAATTGCAGATGAAGGGGAATCACATTATAGGGAAACAAGAATCTACCTTAAAATATCTAGAAATTGAGTTATGCAAGGATAATAATTAATTAGTCTCAAAAAACTGCAATATACAATTTAAATCTCTTTAGAAAAGTGGAACAAAATTATATTAACATTTGAAGATAGACTACAGTTAATAAAAATGGTTTTACTACCCAAGATTCTATATATAGCTTTGGTAATACAACTGTTACCAGAAAGGAATATACTCAAATAAATGAACTCCTGCCTAATAAAATGTTTATGGTTTCCCCAAAAGAAACCGAATAGCTTTAATACATCATATCAGGCCATGGAAACATGGATGATTAAACTTTCCTGATATAGAAACGTAAATAAAAGCATCAGTATCTAAAACAATCTCAGACTGGATAAGTCCAAATTATTCTGCAAATTGGAAAGAATTACTAACTGTAATATCACTAAATGAACTTGATTTACAAAAAAATTCAAATAACAGATAAAAACAATTTGCCATGGCACATATTTATTAGTATGCAATATAACATAACTAAGCCCACTAAAACTTGTATGATTAATTATTACATTGACTCATCTAGGAAAATTATTAATGCAAATATAGATTTAAAAATCTGGTTTGATCTTTTAACACCATTCATAGTTACAAAGAGCTATCCACATAAAATATACAGAGAAATAATTAATTCCTGTGAACAGAAAGGATTTGTTTGTTGATTTCAATATATCAAAGAACTAAAAGTTCTGGATATGCAAACAATAAAAACAACATACAAAATTCCACAAGATTGGCTAACTATGCAAAACATTCTAACATATTTGCACGATTTATGCAGAATAATTAGTAATTCTTCATTTAAAGAAATACCTAAACTTATGAAATACCTATATGAAATCACATATAATGATTATGACATGGGAAATAATATTTTGAAAGTTTACAAGATATTGATAAATTATAAAACAACACCCAAATCCTCATATTGGAATTGTATAACAAAAGGACACTTGTTACAGCTAACTGAAGAAATTAAATCAAATATTTTATTATCAATAAAACATACATCCTTTACACAGTGCTGGAAAGTTTTTAATTGGAAATGCTTGCACACAGCATTCTTGACTCCAGATAGAATTATTAAAATGAATTCTTCCACAAAGGAAATATGTTGGAGGTGTAAGCAAATACACAATGCAGATTGAAATCACATTTTTTCAACTGTGTTAAAATTAAGCCATTTTGAATGGTATTACAAACTTTTTACAAGCTTTATTTAATTAATTAACTTATCTAAAGCTCTAGTATTATTAAATGTGTACGAAGGTCCTTATTTGAATGAGTCAAATATGTATCTAGTATTAGACAATACTTACAATCTCAAGGAAGTGTAGAACAAGAAGATGGAATACAAACACTATACCAACTTTGGAAGACTTCTATAGCCTACTGAAGACCACAGCAGTGTTGGAAATTAAAATTAAAGAATTATGGATTCATCCTAAGTAATTTATTAACAATCCATGGAAAAAAAAGTCTTATTATTGATTGACACTTTACAATAACTGAACAGATGCACTCTGATAACTGGATTGTTATACCTATAAAGTAATTGTATATATTGAGCTCTGTTATAGTGTCAGGCTGATGTAAATAGTGTACATAGTTATTTAAGATGTTATATATAAATACTATGGAATTTATTCAACTGTATTTGAAAAATAGAACATTGTTTGAGAAAAAATAAAATATACTACAGCAAGTTTGAAACATTAGGTAAATTAACTATTTTACATCAAAAATATATACAAAAAATAATATAGTACTTTAAAAAAGTAAGTAAAACACAACAATTTTACAGAGAGCCCATTCTCTAAGTGCAATAATGTTCTACAGGGTGTGTGTTGTGGCGTCAGGCCTTATAACACACCTGGGCAGGTGTTAACTACACATTAACACATTAACATGCACCTTGTCAGGCATTATTGCTCACATAACATCACCTGAAGCTCATTCTACACAACAGTGGCAACAGAAGGAGGCTTCTTTAAGTATGCATTCTAAAGGGTTTACTATCAAAACATCGAACATCATAACGTAAACTGGTCAGAAATTTGGTTTACATGTTTGATGTGCTGCATATTAATTAGCTGACATTGCCAAATCAAAATACCAAACATTTTTAATTTCGACAGTTTTCGATGTCAGCCAGGATATGCTTACCCACCACATCTTACCTGCTCACTTTCCAGCAGTACAAATGAACAGAGTTCAGTACTGCACAACAAGGGAATTCACATTTTTGCAGGGGGGCAAGACTCCTGGACCCCCCACAACCCCTGCAAACTATATATTCCAACTCCAAGATTGCACTACAGTGAGGAAAAGGATAAATTTCCTGATCTGCAGTGTACCGCAATCTCTGTTCATAGCAGTGAACATATAGCAAATACACAGTGGCATTCACTGGAAAAGACACTCGGATAATTGAAGGTTGGCAAAACAGGAATCAGTCAACTGATGTTCGACATTCCCGTTGTCACCAAACCTTCATTATTCATTTTGCTAGTAAACCATTCTGAAGTATTAACAGGATTTTACAGTGTATTTACACCACCCTGGTTTCCAGTAATTTCTTATTTCTTATTGAATACAGTTGGTGTATCACTGGATTTACCTACGTGATGGTTCACTTTTTTATGCTGCTTAACAAATTAAGTCATGGTTGCAATTTGTCTCACAGACAATAGCAAAGTGTAAATACTTCTTAACTTCTTTATGTGGATGATTTAAAACTGTATAGTTCATCAGATGAGGAGCTGAAAGCATAGCTGGAAGTGGTCCCAACTTTCTCAGATGATATAAGAATGTCATTGGGTCTTGATAAATATGCAAAACCAACATTTAAAAGAGGAAAACTGCAGTACCAAGAAAATATCATTCTGGGACAGGAATATGATATAATTAGAGAAGGCCTTATCAACAATTCGGACATCCTCGAGGGAGAGAAAGGCTTAACAACTCTACTTGGGGCAGCCCCGAACTTTTGCTTCAAATGAACCTTTTCCCTAGGATGTTAGTTTGAGAAAAACAGATGCCCATCCATGTAGGAAGGGATAGCAACAGACCCTGGGATGTATGATTGTGGCAAATGGGTGGCCTGAGTTTTTGTACAAAAGGGCAACAACATCTCTTTCTCGCACTGCAATAGAGCTGTCCAATTTAATGACCACTTTGACTGCAACTCTAAAAATGTAGTTTACTGCACTATTTGTGTATGCTGTGAAAGTTTTTATATAGGCAAAATCAACAGAAAGCTAAGTGACCACATAATGGAACACACTGCAGCAATCCGCAAACAGGACAGTTTGAATGCCTTAACTAAACATAGCACACACTGCCTGAACTTCACAGGCTTTAAGTTTATAGCATTAGAAAGAATAGCTGAGTTCAAAGGAGATGTGGACATGCTCTTGCAAGTCCGGGAGCTAAAATTGCAGATCGAATTTAGAGCAGATGTCAGCCTAGGTCTTAATGAAAGCCTAAACGTCAAATTTGTCTTAAAATGGTATAGAGATCGAAAATACTGAAATGTCAGTTAACTTGATTTCATTAGAAGTATGTCATATAGTATCTGAAAGTATAGAAATGCAATCTGACTGGGTCTTATAAAGATAATAAAGTTTTGTTTTGTTTTTTGCACACGACCCCACTTTGCACATGATACCTCAGGCTTCTTTCCAAGTTTCTGTTCCAGGTATACGTGTTGCACAAGACCCCGGTATGCACACAACATTACAGGATTCACATAGCACCCATCCTGGTTAATTGATCTACCTTTTTAATGATAATGAAGATGTACACAGCACCTTGCAAGACTACTGTTGTTTCATTATTATTGGATAGGAACTGTTGTGTTAATTTAAAAAAAAACACTTGAAGTAATGTATTTAAACAATGTTAAAATGGTTGCTTGTATTAATGAAACATGTCATTCTGAAGAAGTCTTGATATTAAAGAAGACAAAAGCACTAAATAATACAAGAGTTTCTGGTGTTTTCCTTTTAATTCTTTTTGTATGCTTTTGTGTCATGATGTTCATTCTTTGAGAGAGATCATATAGCTAAGCCTTAAGTAAGTGCCTGTGTGGCCCCTTCCTCAATAATTCTTATGAAATGAAGGCATGATGATGTATAACAGAAGTACAAGTTATCATGTGGCATACATTGTTAAAATAGTGAATGCTTCACAGAATGCAATAGGTGTGAGTTCAAATGTATATATTTTAGAAAGCCACCACTTGGATAAATCAGCAGACTGCTTAATGTTTTTTGTTTTAAGCGTCTGCTTTTGCACATTTAACATTGCTCACTTTTGATTGATGGAGATGTCTAGCAGTGAACAACTTCTCAAGGCAAAAATTCAAAATTTTGACATGCGCAAAGACTTAGCCATCAGTAGTGCAAATGAGGCTGGTGTTAGTGCACTTCAGTAGCACTGTGAACAGTACTGAGTGCAGAAAACATAGCTGCAATGTAATTTTCTCTGTAGTTCAGTGTGTTAATGCATTAAGTCCTGAGTAAGAGCAGACGTAATGCAGGGTTTGAATCCAGATACAATTAACTTTATTAAGGGGATCATAATAAAGTATTCTCAGTGACTTTTTATTAGTAATTTAGCATGAATTACAACTGTCAATTTGCCAAATGAAACTTGCAACACAGTTCTATGAAATTAATGATAAATAAGTAATCTATAATTTGCGTGAAGTTTATTAAGCATAACAGTATTCTTAGTTAATATAAAGTCCACTTGTAGATGTATAATGTTACCAACATTAATAGGAGTAGAGTATGACTCATTACAATTATCATCATTAGGTGTGTAGGACAATATGCCATGTACAGTATGTGTGGCCCCATCCCTGACGTGTTATTGAGATCACTCAAATCAATACAAAGGAAATTATTTTCCTGGAATAAATAAGTGCCTCAAAATATAAGTCCATTAACATTACATCTCAAAGACCAACATATATAGGCTTGCCAGAATGAGAACTCCAGTCCTGTTCAAATTGTTACACCTCAGCTTACAGCCTGAAAATGTTATTTATCCTGTAGCATTACCAGTTAATAAACAGAATAGAGCAGTAAACCATTATTTTTGTTACAGATTCAGTCTCCAGGTGATATCAGCCATAGTTTGTAAAATGTATGTCCCACCAATGCATTATGTTGTAATTTATGTAAATGTGTCTATAAACAATACTGATTATGACTAACATAATTGAAAATGTCATGTCAGATCTGTCACAAGGGCATATATATAATTAATTTCCATCACACAAGACAGCATGGCCAGAGGTGCCAGTATATCATTTCAGATATAAATCAGATGCCATCAGCAAAAAGCATTTGATCAAATCACAGTAGAACATGTATAAATGCACAAAACACCACAGATTGCCAACTCTTACTGCAGTGTTTTACCAGTGCATTTGTATTTGGAAGCAATCATATCCAAAATCTCTGCCAGGCCACTTATCTACTTTCTATTCCAGAAAACCAAGGTTATTTGCCATTGATCTGAGCTGGGTGCCAATTCCCTGCCATATTTCTAAATTTCCTAGAGAAGACATGATAGGTGGTTATGAAGATTGCACTCAATTTACAGCCCAAAGGTGGTGTCAGGAGAAGTCCGGGATCTTTGCTGTAAAGTGGTTCAGCTGTAGATGTCTGCTGGAGGACTATACTGGGTCTCAGTGCAAGGCTGAGGTCTTGGAATAACTTGACCAAGGCTGTCACCAGTTCAGCTAGCATTCCACACATTGGTGAACAATGTAGTCACCATTATAATGACATGAAAAGGTTCAAGCAGGAATTTAGAACTGCTGAAACCGCTAAGTTGTGTGAATGCAGTGATGCATCACCAGCCAATGCAATACCACAGACAGCCAAAACATGCAGTATTTCATTATGTTTTTTTTTTCTGTTTTCTTGTTCTGTACAGCTTCTGAAGAGATTGACTGTAATTGGGAGGTACATCAGAAATGAATGGCATGCCTTAGAAAGGCACATCGTGAGTATGACTTGGATATGAATGCTAATAAAATCATAACACATTTCATAACACATCAGAAATGTAATTAACTTTATCAAATTTCAGGGCATCAGTCCATATGAGCTTTTGACATACACAGTTAAGTAGGCACACATTACCTATATATATATATCAAACATACACGCCTGCTATGATAGCTCTTGATCATTGCACTAGGCAATATGTCAATCAACTTAGCTGTGTGTAAGTTCAATTCCAAGTAATGGCAATTCATTTTTATTAGAGAATAATATATAAAATCTATTTTCTGCAGTCATTAAGTACCGTTATATTTTTCATCTCTGTAAATGGATTTCTAATATTAGATTGCATATACCATATATGCCATAGTCACCTAACTGTTTGTGTAATGTCTATAATAGCAATGAGATTGATATGTTTTATGACACATTTATGCCTTTACATTTATATCTGGATGTGCCAAAGGTTACCATATATCCTTATCTATCTATATATATATATATATATATATATATATATATATATATATATATATGTGTGTGTGTGTGTGTGTGTGTGTGTGTACTTGTGTGTGTGTGTGTGTGTGTGTGTGTGTGTGTGTGTGTGTGTGTGTGTGTGTGTGTGTGTGTGTGCGTGTGTGTGCAAATTGAGATACATATTGAAATATTAAATTGACATGGAATTGATGGTATTTTATATGTTTTCTCTCCCCCATCCTGTATCTCTTTATTGTGACAACGAAATTCCTGCTGCAACACAAATGCCCATCAGCACGGAGAGGTAGATTGACCAATAGGGATCAGACCACCATACCTCCACAGGTGGCTGCAGTGGCACCACCACAGGCAGTGCAGACACCTAGCACTTTTGAGTTCTGACCAGTCAGTGTTGCCACCACAACTCCTGCTCTACCTGCTCGAACTGCATTAGGTTGCTCTGCCCTAGTTGCTGATGCAGTGGTACCCCACTGAGAGCAGTACTTGCAGAGGTGGCAATTTTGTCACCCATTGGGACCTAATAGGCTGGTGGAGTACATTATGGAGAGGGGCCTTGGTGCCCACATCAGCAGAATTGAGAGATTCCAGCAGTGAGCAGCCAAGTCAATGCCCTTTGCAGCACTGCACTTGATGTTTGTGACAGGAGGCAGTGATGACAGTTCTGAGGGTGCATACTAGATTCTCATTGTATTCATGCTAAATGCAGATGCACCTCTGAGATCCCCTATCTATTTCCAGTCATGGTGTCCCTCAACCTATTGTGTCCATCACCATCCCTGTCTATCATATATGCCCTGTATGTCTGCACTGCTACTTAATCTGGCCTACCTATCTAACCCTCTTATTCCTAACCACTTTGCCCAACAGTCCTCTATCTACAATCAAGAAAATGGGCACCTGTCCCACAAAAAAATTATGACTGTTGCATAATTCTCCATTTTGCCTATTTGTGTGTCTGATAACATTATTAAGTTGTGGATAATCACCCCTCTTGTGGAGACTACCCATATTTATTGGATTATTTCTACAAATAAACAGTTATTTTGTGGAGAAGTGGATAGCTGTGGGTGCACTCTTTCACCTGCATCTTGCACATTCCTGTATGTTTTCCTCTTTGTCTTACCCTCTGCTTGTCCCATTTTTACCACTGTCTTATCAACCCCTTTTCATATGTTTAATCTAGTCAGAAAATAGAATCACATATAACACATATGGCCAGAGCTGGCCCATAGAACAACTCTTCATTTTTTTCTCATCATTTGCTCAACACTTGGCATCACACACCAATGGTGAATAACAGTAAATGGCATTTGACATCCTATGGCAAAAACTGAAAATGTTATCTGTGCCTGCATTAGTATGATAATGTTATATGAGTGTGCTTAGGCACTACATAAATGAAGACTTATAGCACTATTTGGAGACAATTTCTCTTATACATTGATTAGGCTGCAAGATGTAATGTACACATTGTGGGGTGTTACAGTTGTCATTACTGTGCTGAAGCCCAATGCCTACATTCTCCCTCACTTCAGATTTTTTGTCACTGCCCCTTCAAATGTATGATTTTTACTGTATGAAGTATGAGCTCCAGTGTGGTGTGCTAGGGTCTGTAGTTTGCTTTTGCTTAGTGCTAAGGGTTCATTTCTATAAGTATGTCAAATATTATCTAGTGTTTTTTTTTCATATTAATATTATGTGTAGAACTGATGACTATATATGTTATGAACCCACCATTACCCTACTTATGTCTTAATCATGGTTCTACAGTCCTACCCCTGTTTTATTGTACCGACCATGACATAATTATTATGATGACAAACCTAAGATTTACACACGCAAAAAGATGGCCAGAAATATCTCATAAACAAAAAATATGTTTATCTTTCTCTCTCTCTCTTTCTCACTCACCCCTTCTCCCTTCTGTGTCATGAGTCTTTTCCATCAGCATTTGTGCAATGCCTGCCATTGTGCAGTATTGCTAACTGATGTTAAATGACAGTTTTTGTCTTCAGACGCATTAGTCTGCTGCCCCTTGCACTACTGTACATAGCCTTGCTGCACTATGGAAAGACATACTGATAGCACTATGAGGAGACAGTTATCAAATATTGAACAAGCTGCATGGTTGAATGCACACCATAGAGGATGTTTCAGTTGTCATTACTGTTATGTACCATGCTGCATACATACTCCATTGCTTCATATGGTTGTTATTGTTCCCTTTAATATGCATGATTTAGCACATTACATTTGCTTTCCTTTGTGGTTTGATCAGCTAATGATCACATCTATAAACTGTTGATGCATATTGGCCTGGGTTTCAATCCAGCATCAGTTGTAGAATTACAATTATCATTTCTGATCAAATTTTGTCCTGTTAAAATTATGGGGTGCATATATTATTCCATCAGCAGTACCCTGCTTGGTTCACAATCATACCACTTCTGTCCATACTTTCCCAGTTATAAATGCATGACATCTTATCATACCAAGCATTTATGGGGTGACAATTATACAACATTGGGCACAGTTTTGAAGGTGGTAGGATTAAATCTTTAGCATTACCATGCATTTTCTGAAGTATATGAAGTCTGAAACATAGGTGTATGCTATGTTGTGATGACTTTATTTCTCAGTGATGTGATTGAAATAAATACAATTGCATAAGGAATGCTACAACACACCTTGAACTTGTAGAAAGTAAGCAGATATGAGGATAGTGTAAGTATGCCCCTGTATAATCCATATAATGAAAACTTTACTGCAATGATCACAACACATGTAAGTGGTGACACAGAAAATGTTAACATATCCACATATGATAGGAAATTGCTCAGAATCAGAACTGTGTATATATATCTATGTGATAAACCAAAATGCTGCCAGCCCAGCTAGCTGGAATTTTGTAAATAAGTATATGTCACTTGAAAATATTAATATGATTTATATAGAAATGTGACAAAAGGAAATACTGCTATCCCAGCTATCTGGAATTTTGTAAATCATATGTCATTTGTGAATATTAATATGATCCCTAGGCTTGTCTTACAAATGTATGAGAACTATATGTTATGTGGATATTAAACTACTGGTGCAGAAGTGTGTGTTGAACTGTATGTTATGTACTGAGCTTCAAGAATGTAACCACAGTGTACCCTACTGGAAAAGAATAGAAATATATATAAACTTCATTAATAGCAGAAGTTGAAACATAAAGAGTTAACTTGCAAAACTTCAAGAAAATAAGTTAAAAGTGCTTTACGATGTGCTATAAAGGCAGGAAGGAGACAGGTTGTCTAGAGCTAGGAGTTTATTTCTATTGTTTTGAAACAGAAATAATTACTAGGTTTAAAATGTAAAAGTGTTTAACAGTTTTACAACTTCCAGTTCTAGTCAAACTTCTGAGAGATATGTATGTCTCACACAGAGATGCTAAAAATTCTGTTTGTATCTGTTAGCCTGGGAATTGAAGGCAGGTGACAAATAGTGATGTCATCCAGCTGAACCAGCAGTAATGTTTGTTTTGATATTAATTTGGGAACTCTCTCAGAGACTGGGCATTCTGTAGTTGTCTTTGGACCTGAAAATACCCATCTTCAGCACTTCTGCTTTGCTAATAGTAAGTAACTAGGGAAAAATATCTTTTAGATATAGATAGGAATATAGTAAAGATTAGTTTAGATGTTTTCTATATTTATTTGAGACTGTCCTGCAGTGTTGTTTTAAAATATTTCCTGTGATTCTGAACTCTGAAGCGACTGTGTCTGTTATTGAGTATTGTCTTGTTCTTTTATTATTTATTATTGAATATATTTAAACCTTTTAATTGTGGCTGGTTTGTTTAGAGATATTTAAGCTCTTAGCGTACTTGCATATGTATTTGGTGACACTGTATAGGCCACTCCTAAATAGCCTTGAAAGTCATAGTCACACTTACCATTTGGATAATAGTAACGTTACACAGTAAGATTGGTCACCCTTTGGGAAGGGCCTTAAAGTAGCTGATAAGGGGTTCTGGTAGCAGTGATAGCTTCATTATGGTCTGGGCAGAATTGGGCATAGCTAGTAAACCTGTACCAGCCTTTCCCAGGTGTGTGTGTGTGTGTGTGTGTGTGTGTGTGTGTGTGTGTGTGTGTGTGTGTGTGTGTGTGTGTGTGTTTCATCTACTTGGGCAGGCTCACAAAGCACTGATTGGACAGAGAGAGTGCTGGAAGGACTTGGCTTGGAACCCTGGCTAGGGACTCTATAGCTGTGTCAGTGGGGAGTCTTATTGGGGATGTGAAGAAAGAGAGAAAAAACAATCCCAGACTGACTGTGATCTCTGTGTGCTGTTAAGGCAAATTGTACTTTACTGTGTGTGTACTTGACATCCTCCCAATGTGGATGTCCCTTACTGGTGCTAGTGGTGAGGATTGAGGCTTCTTGATTACTGGGTCAATGCAGGGGCATCATACTCTGTACCCTTTATTTGCTCTAAGCTTGGCACAGAGCACTATAGACCACTGCTAATTCTCACTCTAAATTCAAAAATGTCAAAAAATAACTAAGCATCCACTAATACTTTGCCATTGTTTACACAATTTAGCTCATTAGCAGTTCACATCAGAAAATATTTTTGAGAAAAAAATCATATCTGTGGCTTGTATTACTTGTGCATGTTTTAATGGATTGTTGTACTCATGATGAGTTCGCAATGATGTTATCTAAACACTACATACTGCAAATTATGTTTGCACTCCAACACATTAGACTTGGAGACTTAGAAATGATGTACGGTGGTGTGGGACCCTTGGACACATACTTGCTGTCTGGTGTGAAGTAGTTCCTTTTCATATGTTTGACATATGTGTTTTGTATTAACTTTGCATATTGCACAAGCATTAGGAAATATTGACAATGACACCACAAGTACAGTCACTGAGAGATGATTTAAAGTCATGGAGAGCACACCAACACATTTAGACCAGCTACTACACAGACAGAGACTAAAGTTGGATGTGTCCTGGCTTACATTAAAAATAAATATACCACAAGTCTGGCAAACAGGACAATGCACTTGAGCTTCTCTATGTTCAAATCACCATAGGCAAAATCCAATACCACTTCCTTGCAAGCTATAAGTCCCCTTATATGACCCAGGAAACCCATAACATGTATTTAAATATATTGGAAACACTCACCATCCAACCAAATATATTCATGGGAGACTTTAATTGCCCCATTATTAACAGTGAATCCTATATAACACCAAACTTACAGGCACAGAGAGTCCTAGATTTTTTAAACACAAACTCCCTTGACCAGATTTTCAACACATCAACCAGGGATGCAGCAATACTGGATCTGGTCCTCACTAATATGGAAGAGTGCTACACACCCCCGGTGTAATGTATTCTCTGGTAAGGTCAGACCACAAAATGGTCTTCTTTGAAGTAAAAATAAAAAATAAAACATGGATCCCTGGCTAACCCTGGAATATTTAGGAACTACTCTAAGGCTAACTTCTTGCTATTAACTGAGAACCTGGAACATTTTCAAGCCCCCCTAAACCTGAGAACTCTAATGCTTATGCAGAACTGTTCACAAAAACCCTATACAAGCATGAAACAGTATACAACCATGTTACTAGAGGCAGTTGTACTCACCAGGAAGAAGTACAGAACTAACTCAAAAAACAAGCCACCCTGGTGGAATCACAAAATCAATAGGATGTATAACAGAAGGAAGAAAATCATGGCAAAAATTAGGAGGTGCAGCACCCAGCAGGATAAAAGCACTCTCAACAAATTAAACAAACAATGCAGAAGTCAAATAAAGTGTATCAAAGCCAAATTTGAGGTACATATGGCATTCTTTAGATATGTCTACAACCACAAAGGCAATACACAATCCTGTGCAGAGGTCATTATAAATGGAGCTACCTATACAGAAGATATAGCATACCTACTGGCTGACAAATTCAGTTCCAAATTTACTCCTCTCTCCCTCTCAACCTTCCATTAGGAAATATCATCAAATATAACTCTCCCACTATCACTAGGGAACAGGTCCTTAATGCTGTCTCTAAGGCCAAGAACACTGCATCAGTGGGCTCAGACATGATCCCAGGATGCCTTTTAAATGGCATAAAACATGATCTATCAGGCCTTCTGGAATTGCTATTTTATTGTAGACTCCAAACAGGCTTCATGCCTCATGAATGGAGAACAGCAACAGTCATCCATCTACACAAAGTTCGTCCTTCTACAAAATAATTATCATGGAAATGATCAATAATGACATAGTAAACTTCCAGACACTAGACACAACCCAATTTGGTTTTGTCAAGGGCAGACCATGCCTACTTAACCTGGTGGACTTCTTTGAGAAGGTCAACAAAGCAATAGATGAGGACAAAATGGTTCTCACTGTCCAGCTTGTCCTGGCCAAAGCATTTGACACAATGCACCACTCAGGCATTGTTGACCAACTCAAGAAGTTAGGTACAAACCCTTATGTCATGCGGTGGATAGTCAACAGGCTCATAGATAGGACCCAGGATGTTAGAATTGGGGAGTTCACTTCTACAAAGAGGCCAGTCACAAGTGGAGTCCCTCAGGGATCTGTCCTGGGACTGCTCCTTTTTGGTATTTACTTCTGTGACCCCATTCTAATAGACCTCCTGTATATCCACAAAATAAACAGCACCAGAATTACCCATTCTAAAAACTTAAATCTTACCTATGATATAAAAAGAACTACTGGAGAGACAGGTATGTATCCAAGAGACTACCCCATCTGTGGAATAGGCTCCCCATTCCTGTGAAGCAGAGTTCCACTCTAATCCAATTTAAGTGTAATTTCAACAAATATTTGGGGATCAGGAAATTCATCCCTGGTTTGGCACTTATGTCTCTAGTGGATACAAGTAGCCTGCAAATGGTTCATCTCCCAGGCCCCTGCTTGTAAATGTTTTATCTCCCAAGACCCTGCTTACACTTATCAAGGGTAGCAAAACTCATCAGAGATTTGGTATGCATAGCAAGGTTTAAAAAGGCCCTTGTGGTCATTAGCCTAGTAAACAGTCATGAAGTTATGAAGTAATGTTGATTTTCATACAATGATCTTGAGATGAGCTGTCAGGAATGCTTGGTTATCCCTCCACTGTTTGACAACTAGTGGTTAATATACACCATATATATGGTCAATGCACCATAATGTGACTCAGAGAGATATTACTCACACTACAATAATGTCCATGAATGAAAGGATATAGGAGTTATCTGATTAGTAAGCAATTTATTGTGATAAGCACATTGCTTTTTGTCTGGTTATCAACACTATTTTTTTTCAGCGAAGCATGTTATGTATACTATTTGCTGTACAACACACTGATGATGTCAAACTTTCAAATGTATCTCACACTAATATTCATTTGTCTCCTGTGGTGCTTTCATTTGATGCATTCTACTCTAGAGTATGTAATTACATAGGTAAGTGTTCAAATCCAGTACTGACTCATTAATATGAGTGTGTGTGTTTGTGTGTGTGTGTGTGTGTGTGTGTGTGTGTGTGTGTGTGTGTGTGTGTGTGTGTGTGTGTGTGTGTGTGTGTGTGTGTGTTTGTCTAGTGGTAGTTAGGACTGGCTTCATCCACAGATCTCTTGTGAACTCTTCCACGCTGAAGAAACATTTTCCTCATCAATTCCCTCCCCTTTTAGCCCAAACATTTGCTCTGCCACACACTGATGATGTCATCCTTTCATATTTTCTTTATGTTACACTTGTAGTCAGACTTCCTTTGTGGTGCTAGTGGTTAATACAATGCACCCTTGAGTTTGCCTTTAGATAGATAGGTGTTCATATCCAACAATTACTACTGGCCTACTTATATCAATTTGTGTGCGTGATTCTAGATCTAAGTATGAATGGCTTCACCCAGAGTACTGATCTGTAGATATACACCTGGAGAGGACCCTCCCATCATTTTCAGCCCTTTTTAGTAGACACATCCATCCAAACATCCTCAGCCCCTTTTCCCATTTTGCACATATGTAGCTTCTGTACCTTAGATAGGTAGATGTTCAGGTAGGAATCACTTCACCCACAATTGAAATATGCTTTATCTCATCCTTGTCATAAGACTTCTCCTGTAGCACTGGTGATTGATTGCAATTATTCTAAGAGTGTCTTTGTATAGTCACAGGGATGACTGGATTATCCAGCATGTGGTGTATACACCTTCACTCTGACAAGACATTGACAGGGGAAGGGAACTCACACAACTCTTTTACTCACTTTTAAGCCACACATATTACATGCAATGCAATGATGATGTGATGCTTTCAAACATATTCTATTGCACACTTGCAGACTTGTAGTAAGACTTTTCCTGTGGGTCATGCAGTTAATGCTGAGTTTTCTAGACTGTGGACTTAGATTGGCAACTGTTCAAATGAAGCAATGGCCAACACAATGTGAGTGTAGTGACAGAAAATACTGCCTTATCCAACATTGCTACAAACTCTTTCCATTCCTTTTAGACCTAAAATAGGCCTTTCAAAACATTGATGATTTCATTCCATTCCAGCAGGTGCTCTGTGACCCTTTTCATAAGACTTTTCCTGTGGTACATTCAGCTAATGCTGACTTCCATAGCAAGAGGAGTTAGGCAGTTTTTCAAATCTGGTAATATATATGTGCAAAACAATAATGATAGACAAGAGTGGCGTACTCAAGAACTCTCAAGTATGTGAGCAATAACATGGCTAATGACTTGATCCCTCACAGGAAATTTTAGTGGATAGTTGACCATTCTAAACATTGCTTAGTTCAGACCTTGAAGTGTTTCCTTTAAGACACCTCTGCATTCAGCTCTCCTGTGGCAGAGGCAAGTAATACACAGTTCTATAAAGCAGTGAGCTTGAGAGACAGGAATTTGAATCTGGTAATGTATGTCTTTTAGACAACAGTGACAGAAAGAAGTGACTTACCCCAACCCATGGAGATATGGCACATTAGCAGGGCCGCATTTTCTTTAGGCCTCAGACTTCATTTTAGGGGAGCCATAACCATCCAAACACACTACTGATGTAATCCCTTCAGATGTGTGCTTCATGACATATCAGATATGATTATTTATACGTCATCAATGGTTGATATACAGCTCTATGATGTATGACCTCAGGCAGGTATTTGAGTCTGGCCAGATGCAACTACTAAGTATATCAGAGATTGAAAACAAAAAAAAAATACAATACAACTAGCTTCTTAAAATTTAAGTTTGAATGTTCATCTAGTATCATCAACTTCTTGGATATAACAATAACCAAGAAGTGTAATGCTATTAACACAACAGTATTTAGAAAAGAAGTATCATCTGGTAGGTATCTCTTTGCATCCAGTATGCATGCGCCTCATGTCTTTAAAGGCATTATTAAGGCACAGCTGGTCCGCATTAGTAGACTTAACATTGAAGATGTTGTGTTTCTAAAACAACTAAATGAAGCTTGTCATGAGTTTAAAGAAAGTGGGTATCCATCTAACCTGTTATGTCAAGTTAGTGAGCACATTATATCTAATAGACATACATTATATAAGCCTGCCTTCTTGGAGGTGTCCCAGGAAGTACGTGAAACGTCGAATATTCTATTGGATGGGGTTGGTTTAAGATTTATCACCTCTTATAATACCATGTCAACAACAATTAGGAGTATAGTTAGGAAATATTGGAAAGTTCTTCTAACACAGGAAGATGTTAAGTTGGTTGTAGGTGATAGACCCCGTTTCACTTACAGAAACATGAGGACGATAAAGAGCATGCTGGCCTATAAGGATTTTCATAGAGCAAGTCCTATCTCTTCTAGCCTGTTTAAGAAGGGTACTTTCTGTTGTTATAATTGTAGTTGCTGTGTAGATATTTTTCAACAGAGTGGTGGATTAAACTCTGTGAATACATTTGTTCACCCTATTTCTAAAAAAGTATATATTTTTCATTGCTCTGCCACCTGTATAACAAGTAATGTTGTCTATTTGGCAACATGTGAAATCTGTCCTTCCTTTTATGTTGGAAAAACTACAAGAAAACTTAAGGATAGAATTATAGAACATAAATCTAACATAAGGAAGGGGAGTGACACTAATGCCCTGTCTAAACATGCTAAATGCTATGGTATTTCCCATAGCTTTAAGTTTAGGGTTATTGATATTGTTAATGTGTCTATCGGGGGGGGGGGTTTATGTAATTTATTAGACCTTAGGGAGTATGAATGGATTGTAAGATTATCAGCAGATAGGCCTGAATGCAAGTGTTTCACTAAAGCCTGTCTTGACTAAGATACAACATACTAAACTGAAATTAATGTTTATATTTGTATTTTATACTATTAATATATAATAATAATATATATACAATTTTTTCTTGTATATTGTTTTGGGCAGATTTTATAAATATGTATGTTTCATTTTATTTTATTTTTATTCTTAAGTGAGATTTTGTATTAAGTTTGATCATGTGACCATGGCTGCGGGTCATATGATCTTGTGGGCTTGTATTTAAACATGTGATTTTAACATACCTTTTGTTAAGCATTGAGAAAGGGTTTTTTGCCTGAAAGCTTTGTTGTTTGATAAAGGTTTTTTTCTCAACGGTTGGTTTTATCTTCATTTTGCTCATATTCAGCAGTGTTTGCTAATGACTTGATCCCTCACAGGAAATTTTAGTGGATAGTTGACCATTCTAAACATTGCTTAGTTCAGACCTTGAAGTGTTTCCTTTCTGACACCTCTGCATTCAGCTCTCCTGTGGCAGAGGCAAGTAATACACAGTTCTATAAAGCAGTGAGCTTGAGAGACAGGAATTTGAATCTGGTAATGTATGTCTTTTAGACAACAGTGACAGAAAGAAGTGACTTACCCCAACCCGTGGAGATATGGCACATTAGCAGGGCCACATTTTCTTTAGGCCTCAGACTTCATTTTAGGGGAGCCATAACCATTCAAACACACTACTGATGTAATCCCTTCAGATGTGTGCTTCATGACATATCAGATATGATTATTTATACGTCATCAATGGTTGATATACAGCTCTATGATGTATGACCTCAGGCAGGTATGTGAGTCTGGCCAGATGTAACTACTAAGTATATCAGAGATTGAAAACAAAAAAAAAAAAACTCCAGTAGTGGCTTGGTAGTACTTTAATGGACACACAAAATTTTAAAAACAAATATTCAGCAGTAAAATCCACAGGCTAAGTGCTTTTGCCCCATATAACTGGGATTCATCAGAGTCTGCAAGTGCCATTTCAATAGAACCTTAAATACCCACCTATCAAATAAAAAATAGCCAACGACATATTTGTGACAATCAATAATTGTTGACAATTATTACCCAGTGATGACGTTTAACAAGTCTTCTCATTTAATAACTTACCAAAAAATTCAAACTAGTAACTTTAAAGTTAAAATAAATAAAGAAAAATAAAAATATGAAAACAAAAATGTAAATGAATTTAGAGCCACTTAATTCTTGTTCATTCATATAATGACACACTAAAAATTATTTGCCCTCAATTTTAGTATGCTTAATATAGAAATATCATGCTTAAAATAGAAATATGATAATTTAAAACCAGATTGACGTCAGCATTTAACTTGATCTGCTGAATTTATTCCTTCAGCTCAAGTGCAGAGCCAGTATCCCCCAACTTCCTTTACGCTAATTCTATCTACGGCAAAAAACAAAAACATTTTGTAAGTGTTACATTCTCTAGTATGAATAAATAGGGCATTTGATGATCTTCCTTTTCTTATATCTTATATATGCTCGTACATGCGGTCCCTTGACCCTTTTATTGTCATCCCTACATAGAATGCTTGGCAGATTGAACAAATTGCAACATATAGCATGTTCTTAGTGGTGTAAGTATACAATGCAGGGCACAGTAAAGAAATAATAATGCAGAGAGCATCACTGATGAGCCTACACATTTTAACTGACCTGCACTTGGCCATCCTGGAGTTTAAACCCTTGTAACCTGTGACAATTTCTTTCTCAGTGGTTTCTTTAATATTCTTACCCCTGCTTCAGGGTTGTATTCTTGCTCTCTCCTTATTTCCCATTCTTTCCCATTTTCTCAGGAACTGTTTTGATGTTATTGGCCCTAACGTACCCATAAAAACTTAAAAAGCAGTGAGTAATCCATGTTGGAATGCTTCATGCAGGAGTGTGCACTGAGACTAGGCTAGTGGTCTCAATGCAGGAAATCCCAGTTCTAGTTAGTCTTAACTAACTAGACCCTTTTGCTGAAGAGATCACACAACAGTTAATGCAGGTTGACAATGAAAAAGCTGTGAACCACTCAAAAGGTTGGTTAACAGGGAACAAGGTGAAGGAAAGCAGGATGCAGAGGAAGTCACTGGCTGGCTTAACAAGCACAACAGGTACATAGAGAGATTATATATGGAACAGTTGGTACAGGAGGAGTCATAAGACTGTGTGATGGGAGGGGGTTACACACATTCCCATCCAGTTATCTTCATGAGTCAAGAATGGTGTGTGATGGTTGAAGGAAGGAGCCAGTCTGCTGCAAGGATGCAGATGGATGGGAATCTATCATGCCAGTGTTAAACTTCACCTACTAACAAAGGATGAATGCATCTGCTTAGAGTGCAGGTATTTTTCTTTTCAGGTTAAGAGCATATACAGGCATGAGAAGAAAGGATCCTTGTAAAGTTCTTTACACACAGAAAAAAAGATGAACATAATTGTAGGATTGTATGTCACATTTGTTTCAGGAGTTAGCAGGGAAATACAGGTCTAAGAACTCTCAGATGAAAATACTTCAGTGTCCAGGAATGTGCTTGATTGCAACAAGAAGTCAAAAAAATCATTTGTCAATGCTGAAAAGTTGAAGACTAACCTAAGTAGGTGGTGAAGGTGGATTCTTGTAGTCAGCCACTAGGAGTTATCACATCTTGCAGTATTACAGCATCACCAAAGGAAGGAAGGAAGACATTTTACAATATTCTTAGCAAAAATAAATGTCATTGTGTACTGTTGTCTTCAAATTCATTTATGCATGTTCTTCTACTGTGAAGGGGCAAAACTATAAAACTGAATGAGAAAAGATGTTACTGCTTTTGACTGAATGGTTACATTTTTGCTTAGTTCATAATGTTGAGCATTTTGAAAAGAAAACCAGGAACATCAAAATGAATGTTATATATGATTTTTATTTTACTTTAGGTACACAGAAGAGTTATGCATGGGAAAATAAGGATTCCTTCTCAGTTCTTATACCATCAAAGTACAAGGTGTGTATTATACTATGTGAAAATATGTGACAAAACACAAGTCATTTCATGACTCATTTCATAAAACTCATTCCTTAATCTCATGGGGCAAGATATGTCATGTATAATACTCCAAACTATCACATACTTGTAGATATTGTGACACACAAGTGTAGGAAAACAACTTTCCATATCAGAGACTTTTTATTTTATTTAAATTTTCCCCAAGTAAAAGTGTTCTAAGGTAGATATACCAAATTGCACAGGTTGCACTATGTGTCTCTCATTCTGTCTTTTTCCCCCTAGTTAAACATATCACATATCCTGGAGTTTCTCTTTTTCTGAAAAATTACAAACATACTGTACTGGTGGCACCCTAATATGTCCTGTATGCTTCAAATTACCTGTGAGGAATGCTGTACTAACACATAATGCAGCACTGTTTCGAAGGAGGTTGTTTGTTCCTGATTAGGTTCATAGGCTCATAGGTCATTGCTAGTCATGTGGTACAGCAAACTATTGAGGAACCTTTCCCATATTAATCAAATGGTCCAAAGCGCTGTCTGGGTTGTGACTTGCCTGAAGTCACACAGTAGCATAATATAGCATACCTCTCAACTGTACAGATTTTCACAAAATGTCCAGATTTTGCCTCATATTTTTGGTCAGTTTTTCATAAAATTATGGTTTTCTGGCAAATTAGTGGCAAATCATTAAAGATTGTAGTTAGAAAATAATGACAGACATTTGAGTTTCAGATTTCCTACCCATCAGAAAATTCATGCTAATGCAAAACCTGTTATTCTATCAACTTTCTAAGTGTCTAAGAGCAATATTTAAAAACTGTCCCTGTGTTTGGGCCTTTGTCCCACTTTTACTTATGGCTTTGTCCAGATTTCTTGCTCTAAGAAGCTGAGAGGTATGAATAAGGCACTCAAACCATGGATTCTTTCTGATTGCTGATACTTACTTAAAGAACGTTAGTGGTGGACTACTGATACTCTAAGATTAACAGCTTTGCCAGAATGCTAAGAAATGTGCAGATTCAATGGGTCAAGAGACCCTTATCTGCAGTAAAAACATAAGTTTCTATGTTTCCTTAACTAGATAGCTGATTGCAGAAAGGAATTTACAGAAGCACAAGAAAAAAGTTTATCCTAGAAATGCAGTTTTCAACAGCTGTGCAAGATCGGCAGTCCTTGGGGTGGGATGATATGCCCTTTCCCTGGACTGTTTGATCTTGGAGTCTATATAAAATTAATTAGGGTGTGCAAGAAACAAACATTTTACTTTTCTTTGCATGTTTTAAGGATTAGCCTCAGAGCGTGTGTGTGTGTGTGTGTGTGTGTGTGTGTGTGTGTGTGTGTGTGTGTGTGTGTGTGTGTGTGTGTGTGTGTGTATATATATATATATATATATATATATATATATATATATAGATAGATAGATACACACATGGGTGTACTTCTTTTCTTTGTAAACTCATTTCACTGAATTTCATTTCACCTAACGCAAATCGCTGAAATCTCAAATTACTGAAAACTCATTTCACTGAAGCACTGGCGCTGTGTACAGTAGTGCAAGGCAAATAAAAGGTATATGCCCTTTTCCCCACTGTAGTGTGATCCTGGAGTTAGTATATATAGTTAGTGGGGGTGTGCGGGGCACAGCTTCCACATTTGGGGGTGTGGGGGGCATTGCCCCCTCACCTAGTTTGAGTTTATATTATATTTATATTATATTTCACCAAAAGTTTACAATACTGAATTTCAAAACTAATGGAACAAAAAAGCGTAACGAGTCAAGGAACACCTCGCAAGTACAAAAAAGTAAATCCACGTAAACGTACTTTATTAAAATAACGTTTTCGCCTCTGTCAACACAGAAGCTTCATCAGACAAGAAAAAAGCACCAAGTGAACACAATTTAAAACCTTCAAGCCAAGTACCATGATGTCATTTCCTTGGCAACAAAAAAATCAATTAATTATTTACTTAAAAAGCCAATATCTATTAATTAAACATATATACAAGCAAACAAATTTAAAATGTATATTGTAAGACATCTCTAATAAATATAAACTAAAATGGTGTATATTAAAAAGCACATTCTAACAGCATTAAGCACATTCCTAAAATGTACAAAAATATAAGGATTGATGGTATACCTAGATACCAAAGTAAACCTAGCCTATTAAGCATGAATGGGCTATTAATTTCGTACAAAGGCTACTCTTAAAAAGAATAATACACACTTGCTACCTAAGGTAACTTTTATATTTTAAAACTACAGAAATATTACAGGCTTCATTCAGCCCAGGGACAGAGAAGGCATCTAATAAAAGTTGCCATTCTAATTCTCTTGTTTCAAGTAGAAGGGGTTGAGGACCCCCCCTAATACCGACTCTAACAAGATCGATGCCCATAAAGTGAAAGCTATGCCCAGCATGATTTAAAATGTGTTTCGAAAGGGCATTATCACCTTTTTTGTTCTTTATAGCATAATTATGTTGGTAAATTTAAAAACTACATATTAAACTATAGACATGCACATTTACAACACCAATGACTAACTCAAATTAAGACAATTTAAACCCAAACTAGGTTGGGGCTACACCCTACACAAAAAAGGAGACATCAGACAAACAAGTAGAAGATACATTTGATTGGGAGGACTGGATATCAAACAGAGTCAGGCATAGACACAAAAGGAAGTAGGTCTCCCAATATGAAGGATAGCGTGTAGTTGTGTAGCTGATATTCCTGCCAGTCATAACCAAGTGGGAGGTAACTTTCCATTCTGGGCTCCCTCACCTCTGGGCCCTTACTAAGATGATCAAGTCAGCAAGGGGTTGTGGCATGATTCAATAAGTCATAGAAGGAAGTTCTCCAAGTTGCTGAAGCAGGTATCTAGATTCCTGTCAATAAGCTCCACACTATGTCTATCAGCTGCCAAAGAGTGACACATTTATTACCTCCACTGGTACTGCTACTGCTGGGTACTAGAGCACCACTGTCCAGTGCAGGCATGACTAGAGTGTCCACTGCAGCTGCTATAGGAAGTGTGGAGGTGATGTTGGCATCCTGGAACCCAGAGGTAGAGACTAAATTTTAATGATTGTTATGTTGTCACAGTTGGGGAGGCTGACAGGCCTTGATAGATGGATGGGTGCAAGTCTAAATGTTGCTGCTGCATACAATTATAAAATAAATGAAAACAAAAAATATAATAAAGAAAATGAATGCATGGAATAAAACAGATATCAAGAAAGAAGGCTGGGGAGAGACAAGTATATACATATGGTTTACTATTGTAATGTCGAGCATGCCTTGCGTGACAATGGCATGTGTGGGAGTCAGAATGCAGACAAACAACTACTGGAAGTGATGAACAGATGTCTGGAGAGCCAAATCATGAGGGTTGAACAGCTTTCTCAACCCTCAGGACAGGATATTGACTGTCCAACTGGTGGAACGAAGAGTATGGACAACAACAAGAACAACAAAACTAATAACAGAAATAACTCGGAGAATACGGCATTTAGCCAATTTATAGAGGGAGAGCAACAAACTGTGGCTGCAGGAACTAATGCTACAAGGAAGTCTGTGACCAACAATGGATCAATGGGTTTACCACCATGCTGACAAACTACCTCTGGGCTTATTGAATCACAGGATATCCTTAGCTGGCTTAACAAACAACCGACCATCCGTGGCCAACATAGGAACGATATTCCTGGAGGTTCGGCTGGAGGTAATGTCAATAACATTAGTACACATTTAAAAATATTTGATACTAAGTTATTCAAGGTTAAAAAAGTGCAACTGGAAATTAATTATTTTGAAGCATGTATTAAAGACAAGTTAGTGCCAAAAGGGCTTAGGTTTTGGCAATTCCCTACTGGACTGGAAGTGGGTTCAGACTTCTGTAATGAGCTAATTTAACTTTTTAGTAATCAAGGGTCAGATCTACTTAGACTTATGTCAAAACATTACCAGATCCAAATAGACAAGTTAATTAACGAAGCAACAGACCTTGACAAAACTATTAAAACAGATGTAGCATTTGAGAGATACCAGTTTGAGTATAACAGAACTTTCACCAGTATCTCACAACAAGTAGAGAAGTTAAAGGAAGTTAAAACTATAAAACTGCAAAGGGATGTTAAGGCTTATGTGGAAGGTAATGCTTACCCTAAACCACCCACCTCGCAGTCTAGGAACACCACTGGTGGTAATTGGTAACCAACAGAGGTGACTGGCAGTCACATGGAGGACAGACAAGGAGACGAAAGGGTACCCATGTCAAGTCAATTCCACAATAGGTATGAAGTGTTTACAGATGATAACACTGAGAGCAATGGTACCTATGATGGGGATAAATTTTGAGAACAACAAAACCAGTCTAATGACCAATACCAACAGCAACAAAAAAACTACCAGGGCAGAAAAGGGAGGAGGTGGAGTACGAACACTGTGAAAACTAAAGGAACTACAATACCCGGAGCAACAAGAAGAAGAAATTCCAGATAGTGAACAAATAGATTTTGGTTATAAACTACCATGTTGCCGGGTATTTACAAATAGAAAAGGTGACTTTAATCTCTATAACTACATGGAATATGACATACATGAAGAACTTATTGAATTGTTTGCAAAGGGTTTGACTTTTATACCTTCGAATAAGGGTAACTTACCTGAATTGTTGATTGATTTTAAACTATTTGTTAGAAAGCTGAACTTGGCTGTGCTATTAGGAAACACTGGGCATCACAACTGTAAATTTAGAATTACGAGTACTTTTAATCCACCAATTCACCCATTGATAAATGTTTTTGACTACATGTGTGAATTAGAGTTCAAAAGTTTATTCAGCTATAGACCTAAAAAGATTAATAACAGTAACATGACCCCTAATGAAGAAATGCTACTATCAGAGTTTAGGAGCCTCCCAGTACATATTATGAAACCCAAGAAGGGGGGAGGCCTAGTAGTAATGACTAAAAGGCATTACTTGGAGAAAATGAGGGGCTTATTAGAATTAGAAACTTATATGGAGGTGAGCCTAAATGAGCTGAATATAGCATATAATAGGATAAAAATGTATATAAGTGGCCTATTTATAGATGGCCTAATAGACATCCAGATAAATAATTGTCTGTCAATGCCATCACCCAAGCTACCTACTTTATTCGGAGTGCTGGAAGTACATAAGGGCACCATAGATTCACCAATGAGAGCTTTGATGGACACTAGACAGTCGATTATATACCCATGTGCTAAGGTCATAGATTCAATACTCAAAAAATATGTGAATAAAGAAGGACAAATCCGTAAAGATTCGTGGTCATTCCTTGAACAAATAAACTGATTAGGGTTTGACAAGGAATGTAATTTTTTTACAGTGGATGTTTGCGATCTATATTCATCTATTCCACAAGACCTAGGCACAGAATGGGAAATCAAACTTTTAAAGGTAAGGGTGCCCCAGAGATAGAAAAAAGACTAATAGAAGAACTATTGGGAATAGTCTTGAAAAACAACTTTGTTAGTTTTGATGATAATTTGTACTTACAAAAAATTGGGGTAGCTAAATGGTCCCCATGCGAGGCAAGTTTTTCAAACCTAGTGATGGCATTTTGGGAACATAATTGTGTGTTTAATAGTATACACAAAGAAAAAATTATATTTTACACTAGATTTTTGAATGATATCTTCCTGATTTTTAAGGGAGATAGATCAGAGGCAAGCTACTGTTGAATACTTTAATTGTACTACTAGCTTTCTAAAATTCACTAGTGACTTCCAAGAGGAAACAATAACATACTTAGATAGCAAACTATTCAAAGACTTTCGAGATAATAGATACACAGCCAAGATATTTAGGAAAAACACTTACACAAACTCATTCCTGCATTTCACTAGCTCGCACCCCTTCCACCAGAAAAAAATCTGTAGTAAAGGGACAAGTGGTGCGAGCAGAACGAATGATTACTAGGGACACAGATTTTAGAATTGAATGCGAAAACTTTAAGAGAATATTTCTCCACAGGGGGTATCCTTTGAATCTAGTGGCCAATATCATCTTAGAGGTACAATTGAAAAGAAATAATGGAATATTCAAGCCAATTTTGAACAAGAAGACTAGGATTGTTGACACAGATGAGAGAACAAATAATACACAACATCTATTGACCGATGAGGGCGAGACCCACCTGGATGAATGTAGTGAGAATAGCCCCTTTGGGTGAACCTTAGTGTTAACATTTAACCTTGAAGCAAATAAAATATTAAAAATTATAAGAAAAAATTGGCACATATTCATTATTGATAAAGATATACTACAAAACGTAGGGGATGGACCGTCACAACCTTTAGAAAAGGTAAGAGCATGAAAAACATCATAGAAACACCAATGACTGTTATAAAAGTTAATGCAGGAATGTACAGGTGTGATGCTTGCAGTTAGTGTAAATATATCAAAATAGGTAAAAAATTTATGATAAGAGCCAAGAACTATTATCTTATGGATAAATGTAACTGTAATTCTAGGTCACTAGTCTACTTGGCCGAGTGCCAGTACTGTCCAGCATTTTATGTGGGCACAACTGACCGTAGACTGCAAGACAGAATTTACGAACACACCTATGCAATTAATAAAAAGAGACGGGAAAATGCATTAGCAAGGCACTGTGAGGAACACCCCAACCATAATTTCAAGTTCAAAGTGATAGGCCAAGTAACACTACAAACAAGTAACAATATTCCTAGAGGTGGTTGTATTAAGTTACTTTTGGAAAAACAAGAGTTAATCTGGCAGCTTAGATTAGATTCATGTAGCCCACCAGGTTTAAACGAAATACATTCCATAGTATGTATTTTAAAATTAAGAAGCCTGTTAAGGTGACTAGATGAATTAAATATGAGGTATTTAGAGTTTAAGTTAATATTTGCTGCTATATGTATAGGCACATACCCCATGAGTATATTTAGTACTAAAGAGACTTTTACACTTATAGTTGTAGACAACAGTTTTAAATATTTGTACATAGGTGTTAAAATATTTTGAAGTTTATAGGTTTTAGTAACATAAACCTGTTTTTAACACACAGTCATAAGTTGGTTTATTGGTTTTTAAATAACTAGTTTAGTAAATTGTTTTGTTTTATTTTATGTTGGTTATGCATTTTACACACACACAAGATCAACTTGACTGTATAACAACTAATATGGCATAAACAGGAAAGACACTTTAAGAAGGAACAAACTAATTAACTAAATTGAAGTGGTCATGTGATGCAATATTTAAGTTTTAAATTAACAAAGAACAGGAGGGACTTGTTTCTGAAGAAGTTTGGTATTTCATACAAACGAAAACGCTGTAAAGCTAACAGTGAGTGGGAAGTGCGTTAAAGCTTATGGTGTGTCCGAGGTTCGTGTCCACATTAAACAAGTGTTTTGAAACACCTGCTGTATTTTGTTGATATTCTGAAGCTGTTTGTTGATTTTACATTCGTTTGTTCAGCTTGTTTTTTAAAGAAAGGATCCTTGTAAAGTTCTTTACACAGAGAAAAAAAGATGATAGACATAATTGTAGGATTGTATGTCACATTTGTTTCAGGAGTTATCAGGGAAATACAGATCTGTGAACTCTCATATGAAAATACATCACTGTCTCAGGAATGTGCTTGATTGCAACAAGAAGAAAAAAAATCATTTGTCAATGCTGAAAAGTTGAAGACCAACCTAAGTAAGTGGTGAAGGTGGATTCTTGTAGTCAGCCACTAGGAGTTATCACATCTTGCAGTATTACAGCATCACCAAAGGAAGGAAGACATTTTACAATATTCTTAGTAAAAATAAATGTCATTGTGTACTGTTGTCTTCCAATTCATTTCTGCATGTTCTTCTACTGTGAAGGGGCAAAACTATAAAACTGAATGAGAAAAAACGTTACTGCTTTTGACTGAATGGTTACATTTTTGCTTAGTTCATAATGTTGAGCATTTTGAAAAGAAAACCAGGAACATCAAAATTAATTTTATATATGATTTTTATTTTACTTTAGGTTCACAGAAGAGTTATGCATGGGAAAATAAGGATTCCTTCTCAGTTCTTATACCATCAAAGTACAAGGTGTGTATTATACTATGTGAAAATATGTGACAAAACACAAGTCATTTCATGACTCATTTCATAAAACTGATTCCTTAATCTCATGGGGCAAGATATGTCATGTATAATACTCCAAACTATCACATACTTGTAGATATTGTGACACACAAGTGTAGGAAAACAACTTTCCATATCAGAGACTTTTTATTTTATTTAAATTTTCCCCAAGTAAAAGTGTTCTAAGGTAGATATACCAAATTGCACAGGTTGCACTATGTATCTCTCATTCTGTTTTCCCCCCTAGTTAAACATATCACATATCCTGGAGTTTCTCTTTTTCTGAAAAATTACAAACATACTGTACTGGTGGCACCCTAATATGTCCTGTATTCTTCAAATTACCTGTGAGGAATGCTGTACTAACACATAATGCAGCACTGTTTCGAAGGAGGTTGTTTGTTCCTGATTAGGTTCATAGGCTCATAGGTCATTGCTAGTCATGTGGTACAGCAAACTATTGAGGAACCTTTCCCATATTAATCAAATGGTCCAAAGCGCTGTCTGGGTTGTGACTTGCCTCAAGTCACACAGTAGCATAATATAGCATACCTCTCAACTGTACAGATTTTCACAAAATGTCCAGATTTTGCCTCATATTTTTGGTCAGTTTTTCATAAAATTATGGTTTTCTGGCAAATTAGTGGCAAATCATTAAAGACTGAAGTTAGAAAATAATGACAGATATTTGAGTTTCAGATTTCCTCCCTGTCAGAGAATGCATGCTAATGCAAAACTTTTTTTTTCTATAAACTAAGTGTCTAAGAGCAATATTTAAAAACTGTCCCTGTGTTTGGGCCTTTGTCCCACTTTTACTTATGGCTTTGTCCAGATTTCTTGCTCTAAGAAGCTGAGAGGTATGAATAAGGCACTCAAACCATGGATTCTTTCTGATTGCTGATACTTACCTGAACAATGTTAGTGGTGGACTACTGATACACTAAGATTAACAGCTTTGCCAGAATGCTAAGAAATGTGCAGATTCAATGGGTCAAGAGACCCTTATCTGCAGTAAAAACATAAGTTTCTATGTTTCCTTAACTAGATAGCTGATTGCAGAAAGGAATTTACAGAAGCACAAGAAAAAAGTTTATCCTAGAAATGCAGTTTTCAACAGCTGTGCAAATCGGCAGTCCTTGGGGTGGGATGATATGCCCTTTCCCTGGACAATTTGATCTTGGAGTCTATATAAAATTAACAGGGGTGCAAGAAACAAACATTTTACTTTTCTTTGCATGTTTCAAGGATTAGCCAGAGAGCATGTGTGTGTGTGTGTGTGTGTGTGTGTGTGTGTGTGTGTGTGTGTGTGTGTGTGTGTGTGTGTGTGGTGTGTATATGTGTGTGTGTGTGTGTGTGTGTGTGTGTGTGTGTGTGTGTGTGTGTGTGTGTGTGTGTGTGTGT
The DNA here is from genome assembly GCF_019279795.1 of Protopterus annectens. Taxonomy (NCBI): domain Eukaryota; kingdom Metazoa; phylum Chordata; order Ceratodontiformes; family Protopteridae; genus Protopterus; species Protopterus annectens. The sequence continues at coordinate 319,825,830 of NC_056741.1, forward strand.
GTGTGTGTGTATATATATATATATATATATATATATATATATGTATATATATATATATATATACTTATATACACATACACATGGGTGTACTTCTTTTCATTGTAAACTCATTTCACTGAATTTCATTTCACCTAACCCAAATCGCTGAAATCTCAAATTACTGAAAACTCATTTCACTATAGCACTGGCACTGTGTACAGTAGTGTAAGGCAAGTAAAAGGTATATGCCTTTTTCCCCACTGTAGTGCAATCCTAGAGTTAGTATATATAGTTAGTGGGGGTGTGGGGGGCACAGCCCCCACATTTGGGGGTATGGGGGGTATAGCCCCCTCACCTAGTTTGGGTTTATATTATATTTATATTATACTTCACCGAAAGTTTACAATGCTGAATTTTAGAGCTACATGTTAAACTATAGACATGCACATTTACAATACCAATGACTAACTCAAATTAGGACAATTTAAACCCAAACTAGGTTGGGGCTACGCCCCCCCCCCACACCCTACACAAAAAAAGGAGACATCAGACAAACAAGTAGAAGATCATTTTGATTGGGAGGACTTGATATCAAACAGAGTCAGGCATAGACACAAAAGGAAGTAGGTATCCCAATATGAAGGATAGGGTGTAGTTGTGCAGCTGCTATTCCTGCCAGCCATAACCAAGTGGGAGGTAACTTTCCATTCTGGGCTCCCACACCTCTGGACCCTTACTTAGATGATCAAGTCAGCAAGGGGTTGGGGCATGATTCAATAAGTCATAGGAGGAAGTTCTCCAAGTTGCCAAGGCAGGTATCTAGATTCCTGTCAATAAGCTCCACACTATGTCTATCAGCTGCCAAAGAGTGACACATCTATCACCTCCACTGGTACTGCTACTGCTGGGTACTAGAATACCACTGTCCAGTGCAGGCATGACTAGAGTGTCTGCTGCAGCTGCTATAGGAAGTGTGGAGGTGATGTTGGCATCCTGGAACCCAGAGGTAGAGACAAAATTGTACTGATTGTTATGTTGTCACAGTTGGGGAGGCTGACAGGCCTTGATAGATGGATGAGTGCAAGTCTAAATGTTGCTGCTGCATACAGTTATAAAATAAATGAAAACAAAAAATATAATAAAGAAAATGAATGCATGGAATAAAACAGATATCAAGAAAGAAGGCTGGGGAGAGACAAGTATATACATATGGTTTACTATTGTAATGTCGAGCATGCCTTGTGTGACAATGGCATGTGCGGGAGTCAGAATGCAGACAAACAATTTGAGGAGTGTAGGAGATGCATCCTCTCCACCTAATGGGGATGCAGCCCTCCACAAAAGGAGGGTCTGGTGTTCACCGAATCCTCCACTTCTCAGGGGCTGTGCCCCCCACATCCCCTGCTAATTATATATACCAACTCCCAGTTCACACTACAGTGAGGAAAGGGCAGGTTTTCTTATCCCTACCTTACTGATACATATGTACTATGTTCCATTTCCTTTATTTTGTCCATCTATGATCATTCATTGAAGTTATTGCCAATCATTTGGCCTTTCAATGTATGGACATTTTTGATGGTCTATGTACAATGAATGTCTGTTCAATGAACATTACATTTGATCATTTAACATAGACCCACAATCACATGCAGTTTGAAATGCAATGCATTAACATGATGAGCTACTTGAACAATCTGTGTAAAGCCTGCAATCAATCACAGTAATGACATGTGAGACAAGTATACAGAAAAAAGGAAAAAAATGCAGTTCAGACATATGCTTCCATTACAATGTTGTAGGTACTTTACCCATAAGTACAACAAATGCCCACATAAAATTATGAGTGATGCAACAACACCTGCACAAAATTATGAGGGATGCAGCAGCAAACAACCAAGTGGGTGGACTTGAACACAAAGTCAACACACATGCAATCTGAGACAGAAAAAATCGAAGCATTACCATACTAAACAACTTGTGCAGCCTGACTGAAGGCTCCATTCAAACATGCAGTAATGGCATGTGTGAAATAAATTTACATATACAGAAGAAAAAAATGCAGCTTAAATGTCCTTTATATTGATACAAGTACTATAGTCGAGATTAAAACCAAACACACACCTCCCTAATTATCGCTAATGTCACAACATCCAATAAGAGAGGGGAAATCAGTCTCACATCCAACAGTACATACAATCTGGAAACAAAGCTGTAACTTGTTGTACTTGTACAACTGTACCAAAGTCTAAACACACACACACACACAACACACACACACACACACACAGTAATAGAATTAAGCACTCATACTACAAAATATGAACTCTTGGAAGTTAGCATAGAAGTGCCAGCACTGTCGAAAACTGGGTCTGTGTCAAGTAATCAAATGGCCACATTGTCGAATGCCATCTCATCGATAATGCAGTCTGTCAACCCCCCCCCCCACCTGCTTATATATACCAAGCTCTCAGATCACACTACAGTGAGGAAAAGGCAACATTTCCTGATCCCTACTGCAATGCAATCTCAGTCAGAAAGCAATGTTGATGAGATGATATGTTCAACAATGTGGTCATATTATGTGACACAGACCCATAGAAAACTTATACTGTGTCAAACTACAGATGTACTACCTAAAGATACTGTTCATATTTAAACCTGTACTGTGTGAAGAAAGTATACTCACCCTGGTGCCCACTAAGGTGTTGAGCATTCTCTGCAATAGCGTCAGGGCTATGGGGTTAGAAAAAGAATATGTAAGGTGTGTAGCTACCACAAACTTGGCACACACTGGCTAGATGTATGTGTAGGTAAGACAAAGATTACTTACAGTACACAGGTGGTTTTAGGTTCTAACCTCAGCCCAGAAGGTCAGGATACTGTCGCCTCATATCATTATAATACATATATAGGATGTCAATGGCATGTGTCATTGCCTGGGTCAATCTATTCCAGGTCTTCATAGTCCTCCAGTATGAGCCTCTGCTTGTTTTCCTGCTGTAGGGAGTGAAGGAAGGTTTTGCTCTCCTCTACACACCACCTTTGGTGTATTCTGCTCTCCTCCAGCAGACATGACTGGTCACTGAGAAGTAGCAGAGAAAGGTAGCAGGCACATCATGCCCACACTCATTCTCAGTCATGCCAACTGGTTTGCAATATCAGGCATCTCATTTGCATTATCAGTGGTGTGGCATCACAATATATGTACTATATTACAAATCTTAAATTCTTTGAATACAGTATGCATAAAACCCATTTTCATTAGATTAAATGTAGAATTGTAGCTATTTCCCTAAGGCCACGTGGTTTACTTTGCATGTGCAGTGCTACCTGCAAGTGCCTAGGCATGTGCACAATGGGATGGTTAACTGATTTGGTTACAGTAATGAGCTGAGCCCTGGTTGCAAAACCACCACATCCAGACACCAAAATTTGCACAACATAAGTGTAAAGGAATACACTGTGTACAATCACACTATGGATGAATATGTCGAGCAATGCATTTTAAACCTGCAACAGGTATACCTCACAGCAATCACTTGTACAGCAGTTCCTTCATCTTCTACAAGGTCAGTGCTACTTTTTCAGCTTCACTTTTTAAAGTACGAGTAAAGTTAACTGCTGTTGTACTTACATATAAGATGATTTTGCTTGAACAATACTTTTATGGGTTATTAAACAAGTGGGGTGAGGGGGATATGGCTAGTGTAAGGCAATTGTTGTGCTGAAGGATTGTTAAGCCTAATGGGAAACACACTCATTAGCAAATACTCAGAGCACATGTGAACACATTTAGGACCTTGTACTGTCAGTTTGTGTTACACCTTTTGCCTGTTTTATAGCTTATACATATACCACATGCGCAAAACTGTTTTTTAACAATGAGAGGAAACCGTCATGTCACCTTTGAAATGGTAAGGCTATTGTATTCTGGAAGACATTCGTTCAATAATGCTAGGTGCATGGCATTAGGTAAACTGTCTAGATACACAAATACCACTGTTAGACAAGCAGCATGGTATATTAGCAAGGGGGAGATCAATGTTACAAAGGGTTTTCTGGGCACCTGACCAACACCATGTTTATACCACTGTTTTTCTTACCTACAGTGCAATGTCAAAGAAAGGCCGTAAGCAGAACACTGCTGAGTCTACTGAAACAACAGCTGAAAATCAAAATCTCTGATGTGGAGAATGAGATGCTACTTCCAGCCCTCTGCTTCAATGACTGACGAGTCTTTGGGCAGGATGCTGCCAAGTGGACCTACTGGGACTGTACATGGAAAGACCTCAAAGTGTGTATTAATGCTGTTGGCGACCAGGATCATCATAAACAATAGTCAGCCACAGGACCACAGACATTATTCATGCTGATGGAAAACAAGCTGTCCATCTGGCATTGGAAGGTAGGTCAGTGAGTGGCTGACTATGAATCAAGGCATCTCTTAAGGAGAGGAGTTTCTGGCCTGTAGTAGAGGCAGTAACATTTCCACATTGTCACACAGTGTGGTGCTGTATACTTGGATAGAGCTTCATTCACCATCTAGAGTATCGATTAGAGATACCACAGGTATGCAGAGACATCATTACTTTGGACCTATTACTCACTGGCTATCTGTCTGATTTGAGTTATACAGAAGCATCAGAGATTTCACCTGCATGATCATCTGCACAAGGTATGCTTTTTAAATGCTTGGTTTTCAAAACATAATATCCCTACATCTCACTTTGATATTTACTTCTGGTGCTGGTTAATACTGGATATTGTGTTTTATTGTGTTAACAGATGATTCTCTCCCTGACATGACTACTGTAAAATTGTCACCACCTGATATCAGTGGGTATACAGCCTCTGATGATGATGGCAGGGATGAGCTGATACTGTCAGAGAGTACAGTGTGCCTGTTGGACACAGGGAATTTGACCACTACACACACTACATAGACCATGGACACAGCCTCTATGCCTCTGGACACACATGAGACACAAACCACACAGGGATGGCTGATTATGGGGACAATAACAATCAGGGAAGTATTATACCTCTGCCAGACACATGCTAGAATCTGCTCTTATCCTCCCTTGGTTGGGGGGAATATACAGAGGGGTGGGTACTGATGTTCACTAGACACATGGTTACTGCTCTTCCCCTGAGGTTGGTGTGCCAATGGCTGAAACCCAGTGTACCAACAGAGTCATGTGAGAGTTAATAAGGCTGACGCAAGGTATGCAAGCTGACCTACAGGAGTGGATGTCCTGTATGTATAATTGTTTTGATAGACTTAATCACGTACTGCAACATACCATGTCCTCTCAAACAAACCTGCTACTCATCATATAACTTTCATGAAGCCATTCCACCACTACCTCCATAGGTGGTGGTTTTAGTACTCATTGACATTGTATATGATGCTCATACTGTGCTAGTACTTCCACAGCTACATCTGTTGTGGAGGTGTCTACAGCAAGTAAAGGATGCACCAAAGGTCATGGCAGTCATAGCAGTGGCATGGCTCATAATGGACATTGATCACAGTCATGCAGCATGCAGACATCTAGCTAGGACAGTGGTCCAACTAGTAAGTGTAACACCTGGTAGATCCAGCTCTCATGGGTGGGTGCATGTACTGCATGATCAAACCTCTACCATGCATGCCCTGGACCTTTCCAGTAGATCAATAGCAGTGGTGCAGTTTACTGATGAGACTGTGTCCCAGCAGGCACACACTAATACCTCCACAGTCCCTAGTTCTTCAAAGACACTTGTGATTGCAGTTTGACCCTTCACAAAGCCTTTTACATTAAAGCCCCCAAGTCAAAGCCAATACACACAACTGTACTCTTTCTTTTAATTGTCTTCAGCACTCTCATATTTCTCTGTGAAAGACATCCACACATGTGCTTCCTTTCCCACTTATGAAAATGATGATAACTGTGCCCTGCCCTCTATACATTTTTATTTGAATTGCCTTTATCTGATGCACCATATAGTCAGCCTAATCATGGGTAAACATAGCCCAATGTTGGCTTTGCATGCATCACTTTTACTGTAGTGTATCTACTTTACTCTGCTTTGCTGTGCACTGAAGCTATGTGGAAGCCCATGCCTATTTGCCAGTGTCACCGCATTTTGTGCTGTCTTCTGTGTAGTAGGATCATTCCCTTCTACTTCCCCCTCCACTGACTCCCTTATCTGGCTCATCCTCAACTGACTGGTACTGGGGACTACTCATCCTGAACCCTCTCCAGTCCCACTGTAACTTCCTCCTAAGTATGATGTTGTGTAACACTGCACATACTGGAAATCACATGGGCCAGGATCATACAGCAATGCACCACTAGATGTAGCCATTCAGTGAAGGTGAGCCCTCAGCAGCCCAAACGCATGCTCAATAATGGTCCTTGTTTCCAATTTGGCATAGTTGCATCCTGTTCTGCTATATTTTGTGGATTAATGACGGGTGTCAACCAGCATTCCAGGGTATATCCAGCAATAAAATGCCCCTGTGGAAAGTTACCCTTGCATAATGTTGGTACAGGTCACAAGTGTGTCATATGTGGGCATTATCATAACTACCTGGGTGGCCTGCAGATACATTGTAGATGATACTCAGTGCATTACAGATCACCTGGCAATTGATGAAGTGATACCCTTTGCTGTTCATGTACCTCCTTCTCAGTTCCCCAAGGGAGGCATTTATTTCTTTGTGGCTATAGTCTACGTACCCAGTACTTCAGGAAAATAAGCTATATATCGTAGAAGTCCTGCATGGTCTTGGTTCTCTGTTCTGTGGTGCATTTGACTCCATATGCAGCCCATGAAGCATGACATCAAAAAATAAAATAAAATAAAAAATAATAAAAAAAAACTGATGGAGTATTCTTGAGGGAGATACCTGAGATACCCTTACATGTACCCAGTAGGCCACTGAAAGATTTCTGTAACTAGTATGTGTAAAGCCTCACATACCTTAGTATCCACTGGGATAGCTACTCCATGACTCCCACAGGGCTATAGTTAATATATGTAAAGCCACAAATACCTTTGTATCCAATGGGATAGGTAAACCAAGACTCTATGGGGCTGTAGTTAATATATGTAAAGCCGCACATACCATTGTATCCATTGGGATAGGTAGATCATGACTACCACAATGCTGGCGTTAATATATATAAAGCCAAACATACCTTATTATCCAGTGGGATAGGTAGTCAGTGGCTCCCACTAGGTTGTAGTTAATATATAGTATCCACTAGGATAGGTACTCCATGATTCCATGGGGCTGCAGACAAGGCTGACATATGATCACAATGTCTTACATGGTCTCCCTAGCCACATCATGCTGGTCAGCAATTACAATGCTGTGGAGACCATGAAATGCTAAGTGAAGTCAGATGAGATGGCACTTCCAGGGGTGATAATGTACATCATTGTTGCTTGATGCAACAACAAGACCTTGCTGTAGATACATATTTATTAAAATGGCAGCAACCTCTAACATTTTTCTCAATTCCCTTAGTATCAACATGGAGATTCAACAGTGTTCATTTATACAGTATGTGCAGCTCTGAGGCATGACAATTTATACATTTATAAATCACTCTGCTATCTTGTTTACTTCACTTACATACTCCAAGCCACTCATTTTAATGATGTTGCTTATAACCATGTCTATATATGGCCATTAACATACATCACTGTTGGAAATGCAGCCAAACATTCACGACTAGCAGTCGGTGTGTCTCTCAATTGTACACACCCAGCATGTGACCACTCATTGTGCAAATTCACTTATCACAATGCAGTTAAGTTTTTAGAATCCCAACATTGGTCACTGTAAACAATGCAGCTCACATTTTGCTTTTATAAATAGATTACAGTAAGCCTGAATCAGATGCCCCAGTGTGTTGCTTTGCTGCAATCTCTCTCTCTCTCTCTCTATATATATATATATATACATATATATATATATATATATATATATATATATATATATATATATATATATATAGGTGTGTGTGTATTTGTGTATATATATATATATATATATATATATATATATATATATATATATATATATATATATATATATATATATATATACATATATATATATATATATATATATATATATATATAGAGAGAGAGAGAGAGAGCTATGTGTGTGTGTGTGTGTGTATATATATATATATATATATATATATATATATATATATATATATATATATATATATGTATGTATGTGTGTGTGTATATTTTTATATATACATACACATACACACAACACACACACACAAAAAACGCACACAGATATATGCACATACATAGATAGCTACAGACACTACACCACTATGAAAACAAAATACATACTACCAGTGTCAGACTATAATAAGGGCTCAAACCAGCCAACAAAGCAATTTAATTTTAAATTATTACATTCACACTTATTGCACAATCTAATAAAAAAAGTTTGACATAGACTGATGTTCCACAGGCGCATGTTTCACCCTGCCAGTACAAGAGTGCAACAGTACATAGCTCTGTAAGGAAGCACAATGTGTCAGGAAAAATGGAGGCAAGAATTAGCACAACAGCTTAACACTCATGCTGGAGAATGCACATGTAGAGCAGCAGCACTGGCAGAAAGGAATACACTTTAAATAATACTGTGTGTGTGTGTGTGTGGGTGTGTGTTTGTGTGTGTGTGTGTGTGTGTGTGTGTGTGTGTGTGTGTGTGTGTGTGTGTGTGTGTGTGTGTGTGTGCGCGCACATGCATGCATGTATTCCAGTAAGTTAGTTAGTCAATAATGCCAGCCATTAGACTTGTAAATCAGATTTATTTTACCATCACGAGCACTTCCTGGTTAAATGACTTGCTCAGAATCACACACCAAGAAAATGGAGAAAGAACGAATCAAACCTTGCATTCCAGAACGTTAGTTAGTCAGTAATGCCAGTTATTAGACTTGTTCAATCAGATTTATTTTGACATCACACAAGCACTGTTTTGTTATGTGTCTTCCTCAGAACCAGACACTAAGCAAATGGAGGAAGAAAGAATCAAACCCTGCATTCTTAACTGCAGGAAGCAGCTCAATAAGGGTGTTCCGTGTGATATTAATGCACCTTTTTCTGTAATCAAACATATTGGGTCTGCTTCCTGTATTTAAATGTATAGGGTTTGAACCCATTCACCTTGATTTACCTACTGTGTGATTTTAAGAGAAAGCTATAACTGATGGTTACATCTGTCTATGTCTACATAAGCACATGGTTCAGGTATCCCACTAGTTCATTTGCAACTTTTGAATTAAGGTAGTGGATTAATACTGATTTTTCCTGTGCCAAGGTTGTGAATTTTGAATCCTTCCCCTCCTTTTTTCATTTAATGTAGCAGTTGATGCAGGGAGTTAAGCTGTAGCTTCTATAGTACAGGGATTGATTTCCTTATCTTTCATTTGCCTTCTGTGGGATACTGAGCAAGTGACTTAACCATTTAGTACTTTGGGGCAACTGAAAATTTGGGCTAGATTCCTCAATAGCCCCCTGGATTGCAAACCTAGTAACAACCTGTGAGGTGTAAAGGAAGAAAGCAAATTGATTGCAGTAAACAGGAACATCATCATATGAGCCATGTTCTTTGGGTATGATCCTTGGATTCTTTGAATGTTATTATTTAGCTGTGAATAAACTGGGCAGCATGAAATCTATGAGTTTAAAGTTCATATTTTAACCACAAATACATTTTTAATTTTGCTTTATTTTTATAGGCAAGCATGAAATGTGCAGTGTTTGGACTGCAACAGTTTGTCTAGCACTTAGTGCAGATGAGTAAGGCTATGAGCGATAAAATAAGTTCTTAGTGTAGTACAGGGTTTAAGTCTTTCAACCATTGTTTGCCTTCTGTGTGACCAAGTTACTTCACTAGATAGTACTCCTGGGCTGCTCCTGAAATGGGGCGCAGGTGTCCAGTGGGCTGTCCCACTCTTTTAGCAAATGCATTACACATTTTTCTTTTCAATTCCTGCACCCTTCACATAGTCACTAATGAGTGCTTCACTATATGCTCTTTGATTATGATTCTCAGCACATCTGTTGTAGTTTAATGGGTTGCCATATGCATTCTCATTAAATATAAGTTTCAGGAAAGAGACGTTTACTGTTTCTCATGCTAAGTCTGTTTTCAATTTGAGAGTGCTTTGTTTAGAAAAATATCCATCAGTGTTTTTGCTGTAAAACTTGAAATAAAAGTTTTAAATGATATCCTAATCTCTGATAATTGTAAAAGTAAATATGACAATAGCACACACACTAACATGCATGAACAATGTTTTTTTTTATAAAGCCAAGTCATAGGATATTGGAATGGTTGGCAGGGACCTAGTTCATTACCCTGTATAGGGCCCCATTTCACCATGATCTTGCTGTTTTAACTCTGGAGGCATAACTGCAGAGATATGGCATTATCAGTCATTTAAGTAGATTAAATCTTTACTGAGTGATAGAGGGATAGCTATTCTTGATGACAGGGAAGACACAGAGAGGTCAAAAATTCAATGTAGGTGTCATGAAAATATGTAAGCCCCATGCCCAGTCCCAAAAAATACAGTATGTTGTATTCAGTGATATTTCTGATTTTGTTATGACTTGTGTATTGTTGAACAAAAGCTGCAAAGGCATCTCTATTGTTTTTTTTTTTTTGTTTTTTTTTGCATGATATGAATGAATTCATTAATAGACCTGAACTGTGTAATTCTAATCTAAACATGTTGCATTTTAATAACATATCTTGCAGTACCTTCTTTACAACCTCTAGCAACTGCAAAGGGGTTGACATTTGCAAGGTCATATATTCTGCATTATTTGGTGTAATGATCAGAACCATCTGATCTTCAGCATGAATTATTCAGTCATTATTCAGTCATTATTGCATACTACTGTGATACAGTCTTCTCTACAAAATTGGATTGTCAATGATTTCTTCATTTAGTTAAAACCTGCTACACTGTCTGTCAGTTAGAGTGGGTTTTACCTCTAACTCAGATATCCATATTTTTGCCTCTTATTTTCTAGTCTGTCCATACAATTTGTGGTTTCTGGCAAACCATTGATGATTGATGTCACTAAATATTAACAGATGTTTGAGTTTATACTTCATATCTTTCAGAAAATGCATGGTAATGCAAAACCTTTTAGTTTATCAACTTTCTAAGTTTATAAGTGCAATATTTAAAAAAAAAGTCCCTATTTTGGGGCCTTTGTCCCTTAATCGTTTTTGGCTTTGTCAATATTTTTTGCATTTACAGATTGAGAGGTATGGGTCCTGGGTTCAAGCTTTCTACATTCATTTATATACTGTGTGACCTTAAGCAAGTCTCTTAACCAGACAATGCTTTGAAGGAATTGTAAATTTGGTCTAGACATCTTAATAGTTACCCAGACTGCATTTTCAGTAACTAACTATGAAACAATGGTTGTTTTGCCAGCCATTCCCTATTTCATAGCTAATCTAGTTCAATTAATGTCATGGAAATATCTTCAGCACACAATTTTTATTGAATATAACGTTTAACATACAACATCAACAGGGGTGAAAAAAAGAATTATAATTAAAAGCACAGTACAGCTAACAGCAGGATAAAATCATAGACTCTTAACAAGCTAACCAATAACACTGTTTACAGCTGGTTAGGCAAACTGAAGCCTGCATCATCTAATAAAGAACAACAGACATGCAAAGGAAAATAAGTTAAAATATTTGAAAGTCCATCCTAAGATATCATCTATAAATTGTAAGGAGTAAATGAAGATATGAAGTGTTATGTGATTTGCCATAATGATAAAAGGTCATGATTCAAATGGCCCCAAACAGATTTTGAGATAAGAGAGACAAGTCAGCTGTAACATAGTTATGAAGAGTGAGGCATACTTTCAATAAAGGCCCTTAGCTGCAGGTAAGATAAAAGATGTTGGGATCTTCATTGTGAGGCAATCTAGAACTTTGTTATTACAGATAACTGAAGGAGTCAAAGCTTTTGCTGTGCATGCAAAGAACATTTCAATGGATAAATTCCCAGAATCCAGAAGGAAGCACTGTAGGATACTTTCAGATTCTGAACACTGTGTATGACATCCAAAAGAAATTATCATAAAGGTTAAACTTTCCTAAAGGTCTGCATGTTTGGAAATTTCCACAGGGTGTGAAGATTTAACTCCCCATCTCATTTGGAACTTTTAGAATTTTCTGACCACACTAGACTGAAACTTACTAAACTCCTTATTATGGAAAATGAGAGGCATATGCATAGACACAAACATGAGATAACTAAACGTGTGGAATCTATCACCATGGATTTAGCATTTCACCAATATAAGTTGGACTTTAAAAGCACTTTCCAGTCCATTGATAAAAAAATTGATATAGGTGAAAAACAGGAAACACAAAAAACTGCTTAGAGATGACCAAGATTACCGGAATAAAACTGTGTACCCCCTCCCCGCAGGTAAATCATCCTTGGACATTTCTGTGAACAAAAGTGGTGCTAACTATTCCAGTAATGAACACAAGGCTGAAGCCCCTTTAGAAGAAATTTCCTTGGGAAGAACATAGAGGGTGGCCAGCAAACAAGGGATGAAAACAGAGCACCTGGGGAAGGGGAAGAGGTTGAAGAACAACAGAAACAGGCAAACTCTTCAGACCCCGAGGTGGTAATGTCTGATTCACTTTTTCAAGATGGTGCTTCATTTCTTACAAAAGGTACTTTACATATTACTTCATTCTTTGACTTTAACATCTATAATTTCACCAATGTAGTTAATGGCCCAGAACACCACACATTGCTTTTGAAGGGATATACCTTTAGTCCTTCTACAAGGGCCAATGTCAAGGACATTATACTCGATCTTAAAATGTGTACACATAAACTCAACTTTCATATACTTTCAGGGACACTGGTAATCCTGGGTACCACGCTGAAAGCAAATGCAAAAGGAAAAGCATTGCTAATTCATCACTTCACCTGGTTTTGAGTGTCTTTGAGAAGACATGTGAAAGGGAAATATGGAACCTTCTAGAAAGAAAGACTAACAGAAAATTTTACAATCTTTCTAAACAGGACAGAGTAATTCTTAACCAACTCACAAACAAGACTATTAGCTATATGAAACCTGATAAGGGAGGGGGACTGATCATTATGAACTAGTTAGACTATTCTGGCCATATGAACAACATCTACAAGATGAAGCGGATATTATTGTTTCAACCAATGAGATTAAAATTGCCTATAGGGAGGTCAAAGTACTCCTGAATGAGTTAATATTGTTTGACACAGTATCACAGGGCCTGTATAATTTTTGAGGGTGGATCATCCTATCATTCTGAGGATTTTCAGTATACCTAAAATGCACTTCTATCCTGATGATCCCGTCCTCCTTTCATGCCATTGTGATGGCTGACCAGAAATTAAAAGATATTTTTGAATCTTAAGCACACATAATATGGGACCTATTGGATAAATTAAAGAGCAAAGCTTATTCACTGTTATACCATATGAAGTGGGAGTGGAGTGGTTCCAGGAAATAGTCAAGAAACATGGGTCCCTGAATAACGCAGACTATGCTCTAATACTTGAACTAATGGAAATTGTTTTAAATAACAACTTTTTGACTTTTGAAGAGGTGTATTACAAACAGCTGGTGTTATTATGGGGTCTCCTGTGCCCCCAAGTTTGCAAACACTGTTCACCCGAGATGGGAATTGGAAACCTTGTTTAAACTTCCACTTTATGAACTGTGTGTGGATTACTTCAGATTTCTGGATGCTTTGTTAATTATCTGGAATGGTACTGGGAAACAACTGGATAAATTTATCCATCAGCAGCAAAACAGTACCTCATTTTTAAAATTCACCCACAGCTGTAACCTGGAAAGGATCAACTACTTAAACATCACGATCATCAAGTGCCCGGATGGAGAACTATCAACACAAACGTACAGAAAACCATTATATTATAATACATTTCTCCACTTCACCAGTTTCCACCCCTTTCACCAAAAGAAATGGGTGGTACAAAGCTAGTTCAGTGGAGCGACCCGACTTATTTTGGATGATGAGAAATGTCTGGAACAGTTTAATACCTTAAAATCAATGTTTTTGGATAGAGGCTACCCTTCAACATTACTAGATAAAATTTTGAAGGAGGTTTGGATGGAAAGGGAGTGTAGATATGCACCATATTATCAAGAAAGGGTTACAGCAACTAGCCAATATTTATAAAGGGCAAGAAGGTCCAGAATATAGTGGTTACACTGATATGGTTCTGCACTACACCTTGGACACCAAGGAGACTGAATCCATTATGCGGAAGAATTGGTATGTGCTGCAATGCAATGAGTCCATTAAGAACTACTTTTTGGAAAATCCTTCCTTTACATATAAAAATAAAGGGAACATCAAAAATCTCCTTGAGAGGATAGAAGTAGTAACTAAGGGGGCTTCAAACACTCAGAAGTGTGGTCATTGTCCACAATGCCCTTATATTAACATTGATTACCAAGGTGCCTTGATGATCAAAATTGCTGGCAACATGCACAGTGGCACTTACAACTGTGCTACACAGAGAATTATTTGGTTACTTGTAGCTCATATATGGCAGTTTATCTAGGCAAAACTAAAAATGTATTTTAACAACCATATTTACCAACACTTATATAGTATAAAATGTCAAGACATGAAGAGTGCTTTAGCCAGACACTCAAGTATATGTCCAGAGTTTAACAAGTTGGTTTTCTTAATTTTGGAACAAATACAGTTCAAACCATATGGGGGCGGGGGTACTGGCAAAAAAAATCTTGCACTGGGAAATGTATTGGCAAATTAGACTTAATGCAGCCAATTCACTTGGTATCAAGGAGATTTCAATTTCCTAAAAAAATGAGCTTGTATGGTGTGATAATAGTCAGATGGACCTATGTAATTTTTACTGGGGATATGATTCCAACTAAATGTTGCATGTGCCCTTTAAGAAACCAGGGCTCATGTCATCCTTTTTGATTGAGTACTGTGGGGGTGTGTCTTAGTTCATGTAGTTCAAAAGGGATGAGTTTTAGTTAAAAGTCACAGTTCTGATGATGTCTTTGTTAGTAGACAATAGCACTTAACTGACTGTATTTTAGTTAAATAAATGTATTTTTAGAGCTCCTGTGAATTTTTAAAGTTCCTGTGATTGGCTGACAAGCTGACTAGCTGGTTGTTCTTCTATTATACAATCAGAAAACATGCATTACCAACAAAAACAAACCTAGAATGGAAAAGGTTTTAAACAACTTCTAAAAAACAATCTTAAAAAGACTTTTTAAATAAAAACAAAACACCAAATCATACTTTTTAAGTTCTTTTCCTATTTTTGCAGTGTGTTTGTTTATCCACCTGGCCATCCTAGTATCCATTAATTTTGAGTGTTGTTACTTTGGTTTACTTCTGAAATGTTAGTGGTTTTACTACAGTTATTTTTATTATCAGTAGTAGTAAATAATATATCTGACTCGGTTTATTATCATTTCCATGAAGTGCCATCATTCATAGAAGGTAACAGTGAAAGACAATTTTCCAAGTGTCTAGCCCTCGAATGGAAAGTCAGCAAACAATGTCATTGAACATAAAAACAGTGAATGTTGAACCGTCACTGTTAACATGGTTCAACGAGAGGGCAGAACAACATTTTTATTTTCAGCATACCAGCTCAGCGATGTGAGCATTCGATGAAAGGCACTTCATGGAAATGATAGTAAACCTTTGACTCACATGCACCAACAGCTGTTAGCAAGCCCTCATCTAAGAGTGTGTGTCTCTGCCTATATAAACAAATACAGTTCATTAGCTTCTGAACTATGTTGTTTTAAATGTTCTATACCAGGATATATCTCAAAGTGCTACACAACTAATGGTAACAATCTTGTACCTATAAAACCTAGTCATGTTATTCCTCGTCTAATAAACAGTCTGTATCAGTTACAATGCTGAATTTTACTTACTGTGAGAACTGTTGAATCTGTCTTCTGTCATTGTGGTGTAACTAAATTTGTTAAATGCACAATTTAAGTAGAAGAAAAAGAGTTACTAGGTTTATTAGACTGTATTAGTTAAAACTACAATACATCCGCGGTGGTGCAGTGGTAGCGTTGTTGCCTCACAGCAAGAGGTTCTCCCATTCGATTCTCAGCTGGAGTGCGGGGAGTGCCTTTTTTGTGGAGTCTGCATGTCCTCTCCATGGTTGGGTGGGCGTTCGAAAGACATGCGTAAATGGGTGTGCCTTCATTGAAGGTTGAACATCGAGCTGGCGACTCGACATTTGTGAAAGTCTAGTGCCAATCATTAGCAGACCAGAGTTCCGCTGTGGCGACCCTTAACCGGGAAAAGCTGAAAGACAAACAACAACATTAGTTAAAACTACAACATGTATGTAAGCACCAAACCAGTGATAAACAACTGAAATAATACCTGCACATGGAGACAAAAGACATTTCCTTGCAACCTAAGTAGAAATACTATCACTTTTAGATAAAATGTTCCACCCAACAGCTTTAGTACCTAGCTTAACCAATGAAGTGTTAATTAGCCAATCCTTTCCCCACCTTAAAGAGCTCTGAAAGATGTATGGGGCATACAACTAAATATGTTGTTAAAAGACACAGACTAATCAAGAAACGTGGCTTTAATTATTTAGTTATGTATTTTATTCATTCATTCATTTAATCATTTTGATTTTTTGACAAGGTACAGTGCTGATCCACAGGGATCCCATTCAGGTCCGGCCTGAATATCAAGATGCAAAGGAGCTAATACAGTTTTAAATGTACCCTAAAAGAGGGAGTATGGAGATTTGGACAGAGACAGAAGAATCTATTGAAGAAACAGAGCCTTAAACTTCTCTTTGTTATGCCAGAGCTGACAGCCAGTAAGAAACAGAAGCTTGACTATAAGAACAGGTAAAGCAGGAGAAGTAACTACAGAGATACTGATAGTACTACAGACATCAGAACATTACTTACAAGAATTACAGTGGGTGAGTTAGATTAATGGGGAAAGGTGTTTGTAGCGGAAGGGATTATGCCTTCTGTCTCATGCCAGGATGCTGAAGTAAGAATTACTGACCTAGCTGACCTATAGATAAGGCATACAAATTATAAGATGTTCTAGTGGGAAGAAAAGGTAGTAAAAATAGCTGGAATATAACCCCATTAGTAGGGAAAACAAATGACCAGAGCCCCACTTCATATCCGTATTTGGAAGTAAAAGATGACTTCTGAAATACTGGAAAGGATCCTGAAACATTGACCAAACACATCCTCCAGGGTGAGTGAGGAGACTTTCCTCTTATTCTGGAAAAGGATATTGAGGAATTACTAAACAAAAAAACTGCTCTGTAGACCCTGGTGGTATATCTGCACAATTAATTAGTAAAATTATTGACATCTTAGTTTCCACTTTAACAATTATTTTAACCAGTTACTAATCAGAAGACTTGTACCTGAAGAATGGACTAAGTCCTATGTGGTACCTATTTATAGGGGAGGTGACAGATACAGTTTTACTAGTTATCAATCCTATTAATCTAACCTCAGTAATATGCAAGTGTTTTGAACATTGCTTACTATTGCAGTTAAGTAAGACAGGATATCTAGTCTAATGGATCAAGGTATATGTTGTGCAGTTATGTATTTGGATGTATCGAAGGCTTTTGACACAATGTCTCACTGGTAGATATTATACAAGCTATACATTCTCAAGGTAACTCATTACATCATTAGATTGATTAAGAGCTGGTTAACTGTCAGGGCGCAATTAGTGGTAATAAAAAGAGTTATCTCATCTTACAGGAATATTACAGGGCTCTGTGTTGGGTCAGTGCTCTTTAATCTTGCATTTTCTTACTTTCTAACATGGCTAAGTCCTGGTTATATAAAGTGCACATATGACTGCAAATTTTGTGCAAATATTCAAGATTACAATGACCTGAGCTACTTAAATGCCTATTCAGAGAAAATATAATCTTGGTTGGAAGCCAAAAGACTAATCTTCAATACAAATAAATACAAAATCATTTCATTTGGCAAAACTATGGATGTATCTGTTAACTTAGTTCATGGTCTAATTGTAAAGGTATCTAACTGTGAATACACAAAATATCTAGGCATCAAGATTGGGAAAGGAGTAAATCTTAATCATATAATGGATATTAGACATAAGGCAATGAGGAATACTAGGTTAATATTAACCATAATAACAACAAGAGATAAATACATAATGACTATTCTTTTTAAGTCAATGGTTAGACCTGTAATTGAGTACACCTTGATCTGTCCATGACAGAAATATGTCTAGAAAGTGTACAACAGTAGTTTACAAAAATAATAAGTGGCTGTAACATCTTGGATTACTTCCCACGACTGAAAAAAAAAAAACTTATACAGCATAGCCTGTTTGAGAGACAAGCTGTGCCTTGCCTTTATGGCTGTGGGTAACGAACATTAAGAAATGAGCTTGGATTACCTTTAGCAACACAATATCACAAGAATAGAATTGGGGCCCACTATTTAAACTAGCGTTGAATACAACAAAAATAAAAGGCTATTTTTTTATTGCAAAGGATACCTAACTCATGGAATAAATCACCCTGTGAAATTAGGAGGGTTATTGATAAATATATATCAGGCAAGAAATAAATATATTTAAGTAAAAGCTGCATTTCCAGAGGGTCTTTAGTCCTAGAGGAAGCATTACTGGAAACTTATGAAACTTGTTCCGCTGGATGATTAAAAAAAAAAAAAAAAAACAGACAACATAGTCCTAGTTTAGGTCATCATCTACACATGGATAAGATAAAGTTCAATATTTTATTCAGGTTATACTGGTCTTGTATTATGAAGTTATTAGGTACCTGTTATACAGTTTTTCCAGAATGTCAGAAGGCAGCATTTACCGCACAAGTCGTCTAGGACTAATACAACAAATTTCCTGACATTCCACACCAGTGCATTCGTACAAGTTAAACAAGAAACACACCATTAAAAGGATTAAATCAGGTTTTGAATGTCAAAACATTCTAATCTAGAGATCCATTTGTAAGGGCATGTATTTACTCTGATTTTTGTTTATATACCAGCTATATCAGCTAGGGTGTCAGCAGCACAAATAAATATGTTTATGGAACAGTATCAGATAACCAACAAAACAAATCCAACTTTGATAGGTGACATGAATATGCCAGAAACAGAAGGAATCAGAATTGACAGAGCATGCAGTAATAGTCATGGATAAGTTTATTAAATTACATGTTTTACTTCATATTGTTGAATAAACTTTGTAAGGTGAAATATTTCTGCATGCAGTTTTATTGAACTCTGTAAGTGAAACGTACATGCATACATAATAACCATGGAATTACATCTGCAGAAAGCTATTGATGTTTGCACCTGAATGTGAAAACCATCTCACCTCTTGACTTATGTTTGCATTAGAATAACCATTTTACTTATTTTCTACATTAGAGTATGCTAATGAGGATTTAATATCCTCTTTTGTACTATGGAAAATTTGTATATGAAACTGGTTTAGCTGGTTACCCTTAGAGAGGAGGGGGTACTGATGCTGTTTTTGTTTTTGGTCTGAATTACATTACTTACATTGTAGTTTTAGTTGCCTTGAGTGCTCTCATGACCAGGTTTGAACTTGATGTGTTTATGACCGCCTCTGCTTTGTTGGGCTGGGTTGAAAAATAACCAGCATGCCTTGAACTCTGCTATTGGATTTGACTTGAAAGACATCTGGGAAATAATATTTTTTATTTATTTTATACATTAGAATGTGGTAAATCCTGTTTTATACTTTTGAACATTTGCATCTGAAACTGTCCTAACTGGATCCCCTGATTGAGAAAAGAGGCTTCTGTTGCCTCTGGTTTGAATTACGACTGATTACATAGCAGAGTTAACTTTGATTTGCTTGTGTTCTCTTGTGGTCTGCTTTGTACTTCTTGTATTAAAAGATGTCTTAGCTCTATCTTGCTGGGTTGTGATTTGGCTATGCTGTCTTCATCTCTGATAACTTGATTTGACTTGAAAAGCAGTCCCACAATATATAGGAAGGGTTATCCTTAGCACAAGTTTGTAAAAATAATAATACAATGCAGGAGTGTATATGACCATCACAATTGCTCATCCTGGTACCTGTCTAATTCCTCCCAGCACTTATTGCATGGACATCCTAGTGCTCACTTGCACCTGACTGCACAGTGCATCTGGTTTTACATTGTGGAAGTTTGTAACAGTGATGGTGGATTTAGCATTGGTAGTTGTTGCTCCATGTTGTGTATTTCTCAGCTCTGGCTGATTGTCTCTTGCCCTGCTATATTTTAGTCTTACCATGACAGGACCACACAGCTTGTCACACACACTACTTCTGCTGTATTTAATTCTGTGGCATACAGCCTTACTATTGATGCCTCAGGTACTAAGTTATGGCTTCTGGGCCTGTTATATGTAACATCTCTTTTAACATTTTGATATTGCTCACCTCATAGAATTGTGTGACATCATACCTGTTGAATTAACTACCACATGAGGTCTTAAAGACAGCCATATGAATGAACTGTGGATTACTTTGACGTGGCATACAGTCCTGCTATACCCACCTGTACACTAGTAGGTGGTATTGCATCGATCACCACTCTGTAATATCCTACCTGCTACTTGGGCCTTATACTATTACTGTATTGGACAGCTCTCAGTTTATTGTGCTATGACATCCATGTTTGTTGTTAAGTTGATTCTTATATACACTTTGCTATGCTCTGCTTTACTATATAGAGCTGTACTGGGCTACTTTATTGTGTTGAGCTTTAGTGAGTCATCCTGCACTGTATGGTATCATATGGTATTTTATTGTGGTATATTGCACAGAGCTACATTGTTCTGCACTGTCATAAAACTGTAGTCACTGAGCCATTATATATCATATAGCTGCTATGTAGTGTTATATTGCAGTGTGTTGCAATGTTTTTGCACAGTTTGCATTGCTTCACTACCCTTTTATATATCATACAGCTCCCCTCCCTCTTCCTTACATCAGGCAGTCAACAAATTATATCACATTGTACAACATATGTTCATAGGTTCATAGGCGGTTACTAGGTGAATGGCCCTAGGGCCATTACCAGCCTAGTCATGTAAAAAACCTGTGTACCCTAATTCACCATAGTTAGATGGTCATTGTATGATCAACCACTACCCCTGTCCATGAGGGACATAAGTGCCACCCATATGTCACTTGATATTTCACATTTAATCATGAGTCCCAGTCTGTCTCTGCCCCATCTGTTGCCACTTTGCTATCACTAGCACCCTGAGTCAATGTATAAACTGCCACATGTTTACTGACAACCATTTGCTATTGCCACTGAATAAATTCACATATGAGAGGTATAGATATTTACTACAACTGCAAGGAAAAAGTTGTACACATGCTGATTATTAATACCTGCATTAACACAACACTTACACACAGCAAGGTGAACAGCAACCCTTCCAATGCTGAGGTATTCCAAAAGTTGCTTCAAAAATCTCAAGGATCTCCTAATCAAAGCATTGTAGATTCATACATCACAACCAGACCTTAGCAGAACACTAAAAACTATTCCATACCACATGGAGTTGCTTCCACTACCACTTCAGACAAAGGTTAGAGTGCTTTGGTCAAGCCCTTAAGGCTAAAAAAGCACACCACTCACCATGTAATATTTTTGTTACAGCTAACTCCAATGGCGCAGCTCACCAATGCACCACGCATAAGGCTGAGCAAAGATAAGGTAACAGTCAGCTGTCTCTCGGGTGCTATAAGCCACAATATGACCAGGACACTCAAGTCCCTTTACCCAGATTATAAGTATGACATGGTCATTGTTCATGTGGTGTGAATGACTTGCAATGCATCCCCTAAGGCTGTATGAAGAGAAGTATGTTACAATATGATGGAACTCTCCGGGTATGGCTGTGATGCTGAAAAACTAAAGTCTGTATTCATGAATGCCTCCACTTACTGCTACTATACAGTAGCATGCTAATTGGTATTCATTCCATCAAAACAAGGCTAAGCATCAAAATATGCTAATGAAGACATAAGTAGCTGAATTACATGCTAATTTAGCAATCCAACATGGTGGAACCAATCATAAATGTATAAAGCGAGTGAGTACACCTAGTGCTCTGTTTTGCCCTCAGATCCCAAACTCTTTGGAATACAGGCACATTTACACTTAAAAAAAAGCTAGGGGTTGCTGCTGACATTATAAACCTGTATGTGCAAGAGGATTTAATTCAAGCTGCTGCTGTTGCTTCCAGACTTCTACCCAGAGAAAGTAAAGGGTGTTTAGAGCCCATTTGACTTATCATGGACTACATGACAAAGAAGTTGTAGAACAATACAGGGTGGACAAGAAAACACTACAGGAAATATGCAATCTGTGCAGCTCTCACCTGAGGCTCTGGGGAAATCAAGGAGAAACCATGGAAATAAAAATAAAGAATTTGTTGCTCACTCCTCTGGGGTGCATGGGAAATAGAGGATAAAGCAATAATTTTATACAATAGCACACTTCCCTGAAGTTTTGGGGGCCATAGATTGCACACATGTAGAAATTAAAGCTTCACATGGTGAATAGGGAAGGAGGTACATTAAGAGGAAAGGATACCACTTTAAAAACTTTCAGGTTGTCTGTAATGCTTATGGGATCATCTGTAATATGTGTGCAGTAACCGAGGCAGTTTTCATAACTCACACATATGGCACACACATGATCTGTACGAAACGGTTGCTAGTGGTGACTTTCCACAAGCAAGAGCAGTAAAGCAGTGAAGCAGGTTTGTAGTAGCAGAAGCAGGTTATGCACTGGAACCTTCACTTGTTACACGCATGAGAATCCTACACAACTTCACCAAGCAAGGATACAATGATGCCCATGCTCAAACTAGGAATATTCTAGAACATGTATTTGCCTTGCTCAAATCAAGGTTCCAGTACATAGACACATCAGGAGGTGCCCTGCAGTACTTCCAAGCCACCTCTGTCCAAATACTGACAGTCTGTGCCATATTGCATGATATAATTCTTACAAAACAGCTTCAGCAAGGACAAGGGCCAGGACCACAATTTCCAGGACCACAGGCAGGGCCAGCAGCTCCAGCAGGTACAGATGTGGAGTATGTGGGAGAATCACCAGCTACAGATGGTGCTGGCAGATGTAGGCAGGCACAACATGCAATGGCTCTGTCTAAGAGTCAAAGGATAGCACACACACTTACTATGTGAAGAAACTAAACACATACAATGCTTAAATGAAGCTTGCAAAAGTCTACAACCTTACATAATCATGTAATGGTTGTTTTCTGTTAGCATCAGACAGAGATAACTCCCAAGGACACATTTTGCAGCTGCATTTTTAACAAGATAAGTGTGGACCCTGTATGAAAAAAGAGGTATATAACTGATTACTCTCATATCCAAATACTAATATGTCCTTTAGCTGAAACATGTCTCAGGTGTATATTAATGTCAGTAACAGCTTATGGCTGATTTTTACAATACATAGTTATGGATTTTGTCCAGTATTGTGCAATAGCATTGCAATTGACCAATGTGCATAAACCAACTGTGAGCAGGTCAATGTTAGCATAATTTCGACAACTATAGCAATATGCAATAATTGACTATCTACTTTGACTGCATTACTTAGACTGCTAACACGAATAAACAACTGACCAACAAAGTCAGTTTTAAAAATCAACTAAAATCCTATCTGTCTAAGACTTGGATATATAATTGCTCTGACCCAGCTTAACTCCTCTTAGTACAACTCTATCTCCAAATCTTCTCTATATATCACCCATAAAGCCTTCTCTGAACTTCAAAAAACAAAATATTCCTTCTATGAGATCTGGTTCAAGGCTCCAGAGAGCATCCCAGCACTACCAGGCTATAACTCATACCACACTTTTCGGCCATGTAACCTGGACCGGAACACCAAAGGCAGAGGTGTGTCCATATTCATTAAGGATATCCACACCTCTAGGCTAGTTGCTCAGCATAATGCATCCAAGGTTATCCAAGTGCAACAAACTCTGGGCAAAACTGCAATCCAAATTGTAGCTTGCTACAGATCCCCCACCATGCCCCAGGATTCCCACTCCTCTTTTCTTGATGTACTAGAAAATATTAGGGTTCAACCAAACACCCTAATAATGGGCGACTTCAACTACCCCACCATTAACTGGGAAAACTACTCTTGTACCAACTCCTTAGCTCAACGCTTTCTGGAATTCATAAACTCCAATGCCCTGGATCAACTTATCCACACCCCCACCAGGGGCAACAATATCCTAGACCTAGTCATTACTAACATGAGTGACCGGTGTTCCACACCTGAAGTCAACTCCTCGTTGGTCCGATCTGACCATAAGCTAATCAACCTTGATATCCACATCCTGCCCCCACCCCCCTTAAGGAAACCAAGGTAAAAAATTTCTCCAAAGCCAACTTCATGCTTCTTAAGACAGAAGTGGTGAACTTCATGACACCCATGCAGATGGACAATACAGTTACAACTGCTGAATCCTACACATTTGCACTCTATAAGCACTTACACGAGTGCATGAATCGTGCGAGCCCAAGCAGAACCAAGACACTATCCTCCAAAAAAATGAAGCCATTCTGGTGGTCCCCTGCCATAAACAAACTGTACAACAGAAGGAAGAAACTGTTGCAAAAGAGAGTAAAATCCTATGAGTGGAGGAGCTACCTGGTCAGCCTCAGTAAGAAGCTGAGATCCCTTATAAGATCCTCCAAAGCTAGCTACAAAAACAAAATCGCCACTAATTCTAAGGACAACCACAAAGCATTCTATAGCTATGTCAAGAATCTCGATGGCAACACCCAGATCTGCTCTGAGTTACAGCACAACGGCACGAAAATTACAGAACCAATTGATATTGCCAAAATCCTGGCAGATAGGTTCAGTGCTAACTTTACCCCCCCACCCCCACCCCTAAAGGGCCCATATCTATACAGGAATAATGCAGAGTCCCTGTAATCACAACTACGCAGGTAAAAGCTGCACTCTCTAAAGCCAAAAACACAGCATCCATGGGACTGGACAACATCCCAGGCTGCATTTTACATGAACTTTAGAATGAACTGGCTCCTCACTTAAGCACTATGTTCAATAATAGCCTCTCATTTGGCTTTGTGCCCACTGAATGGCACACAGCAACAGTTATCCCACTCCACAAAGGGGGAGCCACCACTGATCCCGGGAACTATCGACCTATTAGCCTGACGAGCCTGGTCTGCAAGGCCATGGAACGTATCATCATGGAACTCATAAACAAAGACATTGGTAACCTCCAAACTCTGGATCCCACCCATTTTGGGTTTGTGAAAGGCAGATCATACCTTCTGAACCTGATCAACGTCTTTGAGGCAGTCACCAAATCCGTAGATGAGGGTAAGGTGGTTCACACAGCCTATCTTGACCTCGCCAAGGCTTTGGACACCATCCCCCATTCTGGAATTATAGCTAAACTCACTAAACTAGGTATAAATACCTACATCACAAGATGGGTTGCCAACTGGCTCACTGACAGAACCCACACTGTAAAAGTTGCAGACTCCAAATCTGATCTCAAAGCAGTGACAAGTGGAGTACCACAGGGTTCCATCCTGGGACCTCTCCTGTTTGGTATCTACTTCTCTGAAGTACATGCTAACACAGAAGGCCTCTGGCTAATGACGTTCACAGATGACTGCAAACTAGGAGCCATAGTCAAGTCCCCAAATGATGTGGGCATCCTGCAGAAGGGCCTCGCTGAGACAGATGCCTGGTGTCTCAATGCCAAAAAGTGCTGTGTCATCTCCTTTGGTAAAAACTCTGTACCCATGAACTACCACATATACAGCAATCTACTTAACACCGAATGTGTGATAAGAGACCCTGGGACCCCGGTGGACAGTAGTCTCTTCTTTGATAGTCACATCGCCACAGTAGTCAGGAAGTCCTTCTACATGGCACACCTCATCATAAAAGGGTTCTCATCCAGGAAAAAAGAGGTCATTGTCCCCTTCTACTCAACACTCATTAGACCCATTATAGAGTACAATGCCCCTTTTGGAATGTACCTCACAACACATCTGCAGCAGCTGGAAAGGCCACAGAAGTACCTGACAATGAGGATTACTGGCCTCAAACAAATGCCCTACACTGACTGCCTCAAGAAACTCCAGCTTTACTCCATAGCATATCGCCTACTCCGAGGTGATCTCTGCCTAACATATAATGCTATGTCAAACCCAGAGCTATTGGAATGATACACCTAAAGAAATCCCAATCCCTCTGAGCTACACTCTCTAGGGACCTAAACCTCGTCACCACAATAAACAGGACATGCTGGAGGGATAGATTCCTGTCCCAGAGACTTCCCATGCTCTGGAACAGGCTACCCATCTATGTCAAGCAAAGTTCTTCATTAGCACTCTTCAAGAAAAATCTTGATGAGTGGATGGGAAATAGGAAATACACCCCGGGGATCACTTCTGTGTCTCTGCTCAACATTGGCACAGGAAAATAACTTTCTTGGGTGGCGTAAGCCAGGGAACCTTGTTGGCTAGGCTTACGTAGGCCCTTGGGCCAATAGCCTAGTACCTACTTATGAACCTATAATACAAACTATAACACTGCCCATGGAGTACTGTATTGAGTTTGTCAGTTAACATTGCTGTTATGCCTAACAATGTCTTTAATATTCTCATCTCTTCACTGTACTATTATTACTCATGTGGAAATATTTGACAAATTCTTTTAAGTATCATATATTTTTATTTGTTTTTTTTTATTATTTTACACTTGTTTTTAAATTATATATTTGTTATTTATTATCTTTTCTATACTTTTTATATTGTATGGAGCTTTTCTCCACAGGCCTCCACTGAAAATGAGCAACCCTGCTCAGTTGGACATCCCAGTAAACAAAAGTAAATAAATACAATGAGGATCAACAATTACATAACCAATCATTCACAACAGAGTAGAAAAGATAAATAAAAAAAAAAAATTCTTCTGCAATACATTAACATTAAAGCAAACTTCTGAGTAATCAAGCAAGCATTAGCTATCCACTCTGTGCACCAGTCATATAGGCAACCCTAAGTCAAAAAGAAATGTGAAAAGGTCAGGGCACAGTCATCATCACTTGCACCGGGTGGTGGTGGAGGGGATACAAGAGGCCACGCTTGACTCCAAAGAAGTGAGAGCGTGCAAAGTGCAAGCAATTTATTCAGTAAGTATACAATTGTCAGGGACAGTAGCAAGAAATTTATAACAGTCAACAGTAGTATTTATTTAGCTTGCATGTTTGTGTGTGAGGTGGTATGGGCAAGTTCTGTCTGTCTGCATGAACATGATCAAGCACTATGCTAGCACTATGTCTTGGTATCTCAGACTGGTGTGTGTTAGGCATGGCAGTCAGTTCAATGTTGTTGCCCCTGACCACAAGAACTACCTTTGCCAGAAGTTGCACTGCTAGTCCCATGCAGGGTTGCCAGACGTCCCTATTTGGGTGGGACTGTCCCGAGATCAGCAGCCTGATCCCGAGTCCCGCCCTGCTGGTTTAAATCCCGGCCAGCCTCCGCTTTGTTTGGTTTTTTTTTTTTTTTTGATTGTCCCGTATACCTGGCATACGGGCCAATCAAAAATTGCTAAACATGGAGCTTCTTGTGTTCTGCATTAAACACGAGAAGCTCTGTGTTTAGTGATGTTTGATTGGCCCATATGCTGGTATACGGGCCAATCAAAACTCGCTAAACACAGAGCTACTTGTGTTGAAGCTCCGTGTTCTTTAATGTGGAACTGTGTTCCGCATTAAAGACCTTTTTTTTTTTTTTTTTTGGTCATCACTTGCCGTGAGAAACCTTCTGTTTTTTTTTCATCCCTACCTGGGGGGCTGGAAATCTGGCAACCCTGGTCCCATGGCTCTAGTTAGAAGTCAGTGTGCTACATGAATGTGAATGACGTCTGCGGGATGAACTCTCTTCACAACTCCATCCAGGTCCATGACCATATACCCTACCACATCTTGGTGTGGACACCTCAATCAGTGATGGAGCAGTGGAAGTAGTACCACTTCAGGAGTGGGATCTGGTACAGCCACATCTGCTAACATCTTATGATGGAGCAGCTCTCCTGTTACGTGCATGCTGATCCTCCCCCAGCAGACATTCCATTACAGACACTGCCAGATCCAGTGTGTTATCCATCCTGTTCATGGAGTTAACCCCATGATTCAGGCAGTCCTGCAGGTCAGAATGTACAACATTTAGTACTAGCATTATCTCTTCCAAGGCTATAGTGGAATCTGCTTGTGCCTCCAGGATGGCCTTACACATACATTATGAAGCACTGCTGACACACCAACATCAGGAAGAGGATGGACAGCAGCCTTCCCTGAGCACCTCTACTAAACCAACCCCACTGTGTGGCACTTTATTTATTTATTATTTATTTATTTATTTCCAGTTTGATTACCGGGGAAGTCAACCTGGCCTAGAGAGCCCATTTTCAATGGAGGCCTGGGGAGAAAAGCTCCATGAAACAGATTACAGTAAAGATAGCAGTCCAATAAAAATAAAAGTACAAGTACAAATACATATTAAATAATACAAAGCGTGAGCAATATTGCCCATAGTGGAAAAATATCATGCAGATACATTTTAACAAATTCACACAGTTAAAGTCAAAAGTCAAAAGCTATTTACAATATTTACAGAGTGTGAGAGATCGTATGGGAATTAGCTATAGAAGGTTATAGCCAGCTATAAGGTGCTTAGGAACTCAGAAGAATACCCTTCCAGGGGCTTTTGTTAAAGAGTTCTAGGTAGGGGGAATGGAGTTACATTTCCATTTGGATGAGAGGTAGGTGTAAAGCTGAGTTTTGAAGTTGTTTGTGTTTGACATTGTCCTTAGTATGAAAGGGAGAGAGTTCCATTTCTTACCCAAGGAGAAGGAGAGGAGAAGTTGTCCAGCAGGATGTTTAGGTTTGTAGACAGTAATTAAGTTTTGATGTTCAGATCTGAGAGTTCTATTTGGGGTGTATGGAGGAAGGATGTTAGAGCGGGGCATTTGGTTGGATTAAATATTAGTCTATGTGGTGTAGTGAGCTGCGGAAGTCCAGGTAATTTGTGAATTCTAACCATTTGAGGAATTGGAGGATAACACAATGATGAGTGGAATGGTTTTTTTTTGTAATTTTGTTATACAGCTTTCAAGTTTGGAAGTGATGGAAGAGGATAGGCTAGTTAGTAGCGGGGCACCATACAGAAGGGAGGGATGGTGGTAAGAGGAGGCCAGATTATGCCTGGTAGAAGTAAAGAGGAAGTGGTTGTTCCTGTATAACATACCTAGCTTTTGGTGGGGTTTCTTTATATTTTGCTGAATATGGATGTTGAACTTGAGGTGTTCGTCTATAGTCACACTGAGTAGTTTGGCAAAGAGAACAACTTTGAATGGAGAGTTGCTTTGGCTATGGACTTGGAAGGAATTTTTTTCAAAAGAGAAAGATTTTGATGGTGTAAATAGTAGTATTTTAGATTTGTTAGCATTGAGAGAAAGGTGATTTTGGCACATCCAGATCTCAGTAGTTGAGAAGGCAGTCTAAGTTTTAGACAGGAGTTCAGGGAGGTTAGAGGCAGAGCAGACAAGTGTAGAGTCATCTGCATATTGGATGACTTTGGCATTAGGAATAGCAGAGTGAAAGTTACTGATAAGGATATTAAACAGAATTGGTCCGAGAATGGACCCATGTGGTACTCCAGTAGAGGTGTGTAAGAAAGGTGAGGTGCCTTTTTTCTATTTCACAGCCTGAGATCTATCTGACAGATAGCTTGAAAACTAGGAAATAGTGTTTTCGGAGAGATTTAGGTTTGAAAGGTGACCTAGAAGGTGCTTATGGGAAACAGTATTGAATGCTTTAGAGAGATCTAGGTGTGCTGTGGATACTAAGTTCACAGAATCTCAGGCTTGATTGACAGTTTTTAAGAATGAGAGCAGAGTTATTATGGTGCTATGTCTTGGTCGGAAGCCATGTTGGGTAGGGGTAATAAGTTGTTTTTTAGTAAGAAAAGGCATAAGTTGGAGGTGGATGCATTTTTCTAGGATTTTGGAGATTGGAGAGAGAAGAGTTATAGGGCAGAAGTTTGAAATGTTGCCTGTGGGGACACTCAAACAACTTTGCAACTGAAGTAATCACAATACCCTGATCAACTGTGTCACCCTCAACCTGTCCTATGTCTGAGGTCTCCATGGCATGGGTATTTGT
This sequence comes from Protopterus annectens, assembly GCF_019279795.1. Taxonomy (NCBI): domain Eukaryota; kingdom Metazoa; phylum Chordata; order Ceratodontiformes; family Protopteridae; genus Protopterus; species Protopterus annectens. The sequence goes on from NC_056741.1 coordinate 319,856,226, forward strand.
AGGCACACTGTGTCCGAAATATGGGTAGGGAATGAGGAAGTCACAACCTCAGTGACAGACTGACCCTCTGCATTCCTAGACTATGCATCTTCATCACTGCCATCATCATCAGAAGCTACTGATGCTCTAACATCAGGCAGTACTCTCACATCGGATGGTATGAGTTCCACAATGCCACTGACAGGATCACCTATGACAACAAGTAATCAACACAACAAAAAGGGAAACAGAATGCAAACTGATCAAACATATGTTACATAAAACACATTTTAAACAATAATAGATGCTAACACAAAGCAAAAAGGACTGTCTTGCATACATAAATCTACTTCATGTACAGTTGTTGTGTCTTTCGGCTTTTCCCGGTTAGGGGTCGCCACAGCGGAACTCCGGTCCGCTAATGATTGGTAGTTGATTTTTACGTGCCGAGTTACCAGCCCTGATGCACAACCTTCAATGAAGGTACACCCATCCATGCGTGTCTCCACGCAGAAGATGCTCTAGCTGAGAATCGAACCAGACAGTGCCTTACTGTGAGGCGACAACGCTACCGCAGCACCACCACCGCGGGTACTTACAGTAATAATAATAAAAGGTGTGCTTCCCATGTGCAGGTGGTCATGCAAAATCAGAACCAGATATGCCTACAGATAAGAAAGGGATATGAAGCGTGGATGATAAGCATCACAATGCAAATGACAACAAGAAAGAGAAAATCCCCTCTACAGCTGCAGAATAAGAAACATCTCATACAAAAAAATCTACTGCCCAGTTTAATTGCCCCAATCATTCTTGCTTTCTCTCAGTGCGTCTTCTTTCTCAATAAATATATGTATATATATATATATATATATGTAGATAGATGTACATAGATAGATATAGATATAATATTATATACATATGTATACATGACACACACTGATGACGCTGAGTGACGAAACTGGTCTGTTTGTTGCGGAGATTGTGATTTGCCTTTAAAGCTTTGCACACACCCCTGTTTGGTGTTCTCTTTATGTGCTGGAGTATGTGAGTTGTTATATATATATATATATATATATATATATATATATATATATATATATATATATACACACACACACATACACACACAAACATGTATATATATGCATGCGCGCGCGCACACACACACACATACACACTTTAAATTATTTAATTATATTGCAAACCTGGAAGTTGAGCAGTTGACACACTTGCATTGCCCTCCACATCAGCACCAAAATTAATGATTCAGTTTGAAACCACTGCTGAGCTGTCTGGATATCTGACAGTGGAAAAAAATTCCTCTGTCTCAGTCAGTGGTGGTTTGGTAGCAGGGCCACCCCAGTAACCGTTTGTTCCAGGAAAACTGCAGTTCCTCACCAGCACAAAGCTGAAAAGTTACTTGAAACCACCACGAAATAAGTCAAAAGTCATTTATTGATAAAAACAGGAACGAGCGCTTTCACGCAATAAAATTGCGCTTCATCAGGTTACAAATTATACAGAGGTTTTTAACTACCTTTTATAGTAAAACATTAATTTCAATTATTCAATCAATTTAGAAATAAATCAACACATTATTAAGAAAAATTCATCAAAATTTACCATAATGAAACTAAATTTCAATAAAAACTTGGACCCACCATTTAAAACATTTTCATTTCTAATGACTTATCATAAATTAGGATCTCATAAGCAAGCTATCGTCAAAATTGCAGACAACATCCATAATTGATATCAATGTACTTCACTAATCACTCTTAAGGAAGTCATGCCCATATTTAGAAAAGAACTCATTCAGAATATTTTGTTGTTTTGAATCGTATTTTCAGGTCAATGAAACAAAGACAGAATAAATGTTTCTTATTTTTGTACTAATAAACACATGGTCATGATGCCATGTGTCATTATAACATTAAAACATGAAATGCAATATAATAATCATAAACAAATTATCGTCAAAAAATGCAGACAACATCCATAATTGATGTCAATGTATTTCACTAAACGTTCTTAAGGAAGTCATGCCCATATATAGAAAGCAGCTGATTTAGGGTATTTCGTTGTTTTTTAGATCGCATTATCAGATCAACGAAAACAAAAACAGAATAGATGTTTCTTGTTTTTATGCTAATAAATACATGGTCATGATGCCATATGTCAATAAAACATTAAAACATAAAATATAATATAATATAATAGTCATGATTGCATTAAATAATCTTTCATCAAACTGCATAAAGTAAAATAAAAACAGCAAACTGTAAAGCAACTAAACTAAAACTAAAACGCATAGGGACGTATAGATTCTGTTTCATCTCACATAGACCCTATGACTAAAGAAAATCGATAACATTAAGGTAGTCCAAAATTCACCTATATGTATTTAATAAATCGAAAACAAACATCTGCTATAAAGATAGTAGAAGTATATATTATATTATACAAGATGTAAATATATCAAATGAATATCAATTTATGTGTGAGAGTTCGAAATGCTACGTCCTCCACAAAGCTTGCAGTAGTAGAAATAAAAATAAAAATAATAAAAATGGATCTTATCAATGTGATAAATTATATATATATATGTAAAAACTATTAATATGCGCTGCGTGTATTATAGCATGAACGGAACCCACAATCTAGGTGAATTCTCATTCCATAATCTACCAGATAGTAGCATTTTCAAGATAGGGAAAAAAGAATACATTGACCAAAATTCTTTCTTTATAAAGTAATTATGACACCAGAAATATCAAATATCAAATATAATACTATACATGAGTATTATTAATATCAAATACTAACAACCATGGTAAAATGGTTATTATCAGAAAGATGGTGTCAAACAATTTAAAAAAGCCAAAAACTACATTTCAGTCAATAAGACTGGATTGATTGAAAAACTGAGGTAGTTATATAAAAAGTGCACAAGCATTTCAAGTTACATAAAGATACACATTATCATTCTGTTAAAATCAACATCAAGATGGGAACCAAAATCACGCAATAATTAACTCCTTAGGTGGCTCCTTATATAATAAAGTGCCTGAATGTGCTAACAGACATACCAAAATAATGAACATAATGTGAACATGGCATGTCATTATTATGAAAATATCAATAGTAGATGTTTATAGGATATATATTTGTAGTCTACAAACAGGAAGTGTGAAACACAAAAAACTTAACCATGATAGGCAGCCTAGAACAAACCAGAAAATTTTCAAAGAAATCTTACTTATGAGTTGAATGTAATATAATACATTATTTGTTCATATAAAAATGTAGAGCAACAATATAATGAATCATGTGGGACCTAGCAAGGCTGGCCGGATATTAACCACAGTATTTAAGCCCGGTGGTATATGGGCTTTTAATCTTAAGATCCATCTTAATTCAAAGGTTTCCAGGGTGTTCATATGGTCACCTTCCCTTCTGTTGGGATCTATTATTTGCAGAATCTGAAACACAAAACTATGTTTAGGATGGATATTACAATGCATAGCCAATGCATTGGTAGAGCTGTTTCTTCTTATATCATAAACGTGGTTATATATCCGGTCTCTAAGTCTTCGCAAAGTCAACCCCACATAATAGCTGTTGCAGAGATTACAGGTAGCTAAATAAATAACATTTCTGGTGTTACAAGTTGCATAAAAAGTAGGTTTTATACTTAATTCAACACCTGGAACATTAATGCCACACTTCTTAGTGATATATCCACAGAGCGAACACTTTCCACATGGAAAGGTGCCTGTTTTTAATTGAGACCTTATATCAATAGGTGCAATATCTAGTTTTTCTTTGCATAACAACCTTTTTAAGTTCATACAGTTAGTATATCTAAAGGCTGGTTTTTCACTAAGTATTCCTGAAACTGTTATATCTGATAACAAGATCTTCCAATTTCCTCTCACTATATTAGTTAAATGCTGCACATCACTGGTATATTTTATATCATATTCTATATTTTGAGCCATTTTCTTTTTTCTATACGGTTTAAATGGTATGGTCTGGGGTATAGCATTATCAAATATAGATTTCATCACATCATCTATCAACTTCAATGGATATCCCCTATCCATAAAATATTTCTTCTGAGTGTTAATTAGTTTAAGTGCATCTGATTTATCACTACATATTCTCAATATCCTGCTCATTTGATTCTTCACTATATTCTGAAAGATATGACGTGGATGTAAGCTGTCATATTGGAGAATCCCATTCCTCCAGCAGGATTTTCTATAAAGCGTAGTTACTAATTCACAATTAATGCCTTTCTTAATAGTGATATCTAAAAAATTGATATTTGACTTAGAGAATTCATGAGTAAATTTAAAGAAAGAGGTGGTATTATTCATGTAGTTAATAAATGAATTTAAAGTAGCTTCATCCCCATTCCACAATACTAAAATGTCGTCTACGAAACGTCTGTATAAGACGACATTATCAAACCTGGGATCATTAAAGATGTATTCCTTTTCCCACTCATAGACGACAAGGTTGGCATATGCATTAGCACAGGGGGTGCCCATGGCCACCCCCCATGTTTGTGCATATACCGTATTGTCATAGAGAAAGATATTATTGTTTAGGACGAGGTCCAACATACAACATATATTCATGGTCTCAATATTATCCATTTTTAGTTCTGTCATATGTGTTCTTATTGCATTTATACCATATTCATTGGGGATGTTGGTAAAAAGACTCTCAATATCTAGTGTTACTAGCAAAGTATCTTCTTTTATCTTATTTTTCACCATATCCAATTTCAGGTCATCTAGCAGTCTAAAAGAGTCAAGTAGTATGGTAGGTACTTTCTTCACAAGCACTCCCAATTTAGTTTGTATGTACAAAGATGCATTTTGTGTTACCCAGTGGTCACCTGATACAATGGGACGCAGCGGGGGTGGATGTTTACCCTTGTGTAACTTGGGCAAACCTTTGATTATAGGTATCAGAGGAAAATCTATCATCAGAAAATCATAAAGAGATTTGTCAATGGATCTGGTCATCAGCATATCATACAAAGTGTCATAGACATACTGTATTATTGATTTTATACTCGATTTCTCTATTTTCTTGTAGGCACTATCATTATTCAGCATGTTCAACATTAACTGCTGGTAGAAGGTTGCATCCATAGCAACAATCCCCCCTCCCTTATCTGCTGGTTTAAAAACAAGACTAGAATCATTACAAAGACCTTGCAACTCGGATCTCTCTGTTGCACTTAAATTAACAAAGATGCTCTTTTTTCCATGACAGTCATAGTAATGGTAAAAGTCCCGCTCACATGTTTTCAAAAAACATTCAACAGATTGTGTAAGTGGGGGCATGAAAGTACTTCCTCACCAGCACAGTTAGCTTTATAGAATTTGGATTGAGCCCTCTGATTACTGTGTATATGCAAATCAAGGGTGACCTCATTAGCATTCATGAATTCCACAATCTGCACTAACTGCAGGGCAGGTAAACATGGTGTATGAACAACCTACATGATTGAGTGCACACACCCTAGCACTGCAAGGTCAAGCACTGAGGAGTTATTTGCTAAGGGTTTGCAAGTGTGAACGATTAGTATGAGTGCAGGAGCAATCAGTATTTCACATTCTTTCCTCCTTGATGTACACTTTGTGAGGGTATGCCAGGGACAAGAAGCTTACCAAAAAAGTCTGGGATTACATATACTGACTTAGAATGGAAACATTTATAACATTTTATGAAGTGGTTATGATCACACTATTGTACCTCTGGGTGAAAATTTGCAGTTCTAAGGAAATGCATTAGTCATTGAAACAGATATCAAAAGCAATGCAAATGAGACTGCATTCTTGTTAGAAAAGCATAGATAATGGACTCATGCTCACAAAATAAAGAGAGTTGCAAATATGTATTTAAAATTGTGGGAGAAAATATTAGCTTAAATATTGCCAATTTCCCTTTCATTCACACATCTACTGGCCAAGTACAAAGGGCAGTTTTCAACTTGGTTCTGTTGTACATTTTGTCATATCTTGAGTATATCTAATCTACTTCTTCTTTTTTTCTAATATATGTCTGTGGCAACCAGTGAAAATAATCTCTAGTGTGTGCTGTGAATGCCCTGGTTTTGTGGTGCAAATCCAGAGAGGGTGCTACTTGTGTGAACATAGTGGTGTTTAAGGAGCACATGTTTATGTCACATGACAACAACATTGAGGAAACATCAGAAAGACACATTTTACATACTTGTTTCATAGTATTTCCTTTTCTTCCTCTCTTCTTCATCCATAGACTGCAGTTTGGCATTGCACACAGTTGACTGTCAGCAGTCACTAGCAGTGAATTGCAGTTCACGTTTTAAGGTAAAAACTCACAACTTTATCTTGGAATGTCATTAGTAGTCCAACTGAGACTGTTGCTGTTCTGTTGCCGTCAGCATTATGGACAGTGCTGAGTAAAGAAATTTCCCGTCAGCTCACTATTACTGTGGCAAAATGTGTAAGTGAAGTGAGCTTAGAGAAACATGACATATAATGCAGGGTTTGAAGTTTACAGATATCTTTTGATGGGGTTCAGAATAAATATTGACACACAATGTTGTATATGACGTAATCAGGCTAAAGTCTGTGTTATACATACTAAAACATCTTACCCGTAGTCCATATATGCGTTGTTGCTGGAAAGTGACAGTTTCTCATTATTAATAACAATATGTGCTATGGATGATGTAACATATGATGTTTTGTATAGTGTGATATGTGTAATGTGGGCATATGTGTCATATATGCTGGAGGACTTATCTATATCTCACAGTTATTTATCATGAAACCCCTAGCGATGTCAACATCCTGCAAGAAGGCCTTATGCAGACTAATGACTGGTGCCAAAGTCATGGTCTTAAACTTAATGTAAAAAATGCATTATCATCCTCTTCAGCAAGGGTGATGTTCCTGCAAACTACCACATCAATAGCAATACCCTAAGCACACAGTCAGTGGTGAGAGATCTGGGCACAGAGGTTGACAGGAACCTTAGCTTCGATCACCATGTCTCCACAGTGGTAAGAAGGGCATTTTATATTGCTCATCTCATAAGTAAGGGCATTGACTCCAGAAAGAAAGAAGTTATAGCCCCCTATACTCTTCCCTCATCAGGCCAATGATGGAGCACAACGCTCCCTTTGGTATTTTCCTTTCCAAACAACCGCAGCAATTGGAGAGACAACAAAGTTTCCTTGTGAAGTAAATACAGGGTCTCAAATCTGTCTTATGCGGGCAGACTGAAATCATTGTCACTTTACTCTGTGTCATACAGACTGCTCAGATGCAACCTGTGCCTTGCACATAGAGCAATCTCTGACCCAGCTTTGATGGAAATGCTGCACATTCACAAGTCAAATGGCACACAGGTCACTCAGTCAAAGGACCTTAACCTGGTATGTGACATCGACAGAACTTGCTGGAGAGACAGATTTGTCTCACAGAGGTTGGCCCACCTTTGAAACAAGCTTCCTATTTATGTTAAAAGAAAGCCCCTCACTGGCCCTATTTAAGCACAATTTGGATTATTGACTGGGTAACCAAAAACTCACCCTAGGGGTTCCACCTCTGTCCCTGTTGGACAGGGGCAATAGGTGCTGATTTTAGTGTCTGCTTGAACCAGACACCCTTGGGAACATGGGTTGAACTTGGCTGGGCTTGTAAGGGCCCTGGGGCCATTAGCCTTGTACCCTCCTATGATCCTATGACAGTAATACTTTTTATTTTAAACTTTCATGTCATTATTAATTGCATATTTTGTGGTATGAATGACCTCCTGTCAGAGTCTGTGTGTCCCCTTTCTAAACAATTGCCAGTACATGAAATCCTGATGATGTGTAACACAGATGCTACTTGTGAGGGTCTATAGTATATTCTCGAAAGCCGACAATGTCAAAGTGTTGACACGAGAATATAGAATGATCAGAATCTCAAGCGTGTAAATGGAAATCTCCGTAAGGGGAGATTTCCGTTTACTGCAATGTAGTGTGGTCTTGGAGTTGGTATAGTTAAGTAGTGGGGGGTGTGGAGGGTGCAGGGGGGCTTGCCCCCCTGCTTAAACCCATTAGGGTACTTTTTTTTTTTTTGTCTTTTTATAAGGTTAATGTTTGAAGACATCGACCATATGGTGTCGACCATATGTTGTTCGATGTTTTCAAACGTCGATCTTATAATATAGATCCACTTGTCAAAAGATGTGAAAAGGATGAATGTGTCATGTTAATTCTATAAATACTCTGTTTCTTGCTAGATATAGCCTTTAATTGTGTTATGTTGAAATATAATTTCTTTGTTTATTTATTTTTTTTGCCTTTTTCATTTGTGCACCACTCAGCAGTTCATAAACATGTTTCACAGCCGAAGGTAAAAATGAAAAAAAATTATTTGGTCTTCCTTCTGTAGCAAAAACAAGCCTGGTGCTGGTTCATGGCTGTAAACACTGAATATTACTGAGTGAATAAATGGACTTTTTAGCTACCTACCTCTGTGGCACAAGGTGTAAGTGAACTGAGTTTAGAGAAAGAGGACAGGTGATGCAAGGTTCAAATCCAGTTTGCAACATTGACATACATTTTGGTATATGACTGTTGTTGGAAACTCAACTATTCCTGGTATTACTAATATGTGATATGCATGAGGTGAAATATAACATTTTCTAAATTGTGATAATATCAGATTAGTAACATCCATCCATCCATTCACAACCCCTTTTTTCCAGTTTTTGCACAGGTGAACAGGGTGTCACTTCAACAGTTACTAACATAAAGTGGAAAACCGATATGATGGATTAAATCAACATATCCCCTGAGTAGTAATCCTGACAGACAGAAATTTCATATAAAAAATATGCCACTATTAATTGTATCTGCTATGTCGAAGAAGATCTAATGTCAGTTGCTGTCTGTCCCCTTTCCCATTACTTGTCATTACCGAAAGTCCTGATAATGTATTCAGAAATTAAAGTTCTGAAGTGACAAGGAGATGTGAAAAGAATGAATGTGTCATTGTAATGCACTGCTTGCTCTAGTCATTACTAGAGGTACTTGATTGTTTTAATTTTACTTTCAATTGTTTTCATAAACACAGTTCACAGCCAAAGAAAAAAAATGAAAAATGTAATTTGGGCTGATTTCTGTAGTACAAATGAGCCTGGTGCAGTTGCACTGCTGTCAGCACTCTAGAGAGCTCTGAGTGAAAATGGGGTCTATGTCAGATGAATGAGTTTTCAGAAACTCGAAATTCATATGGTCGAGACCATATGATCGAGTTCCCGAAAACTCGAATATCAAAAAAAAAAAAAAAAAAAAAAAAAAAAAAAAATTTTTTTTTTTTTTTTTTTTTGGGTCAAGCACACCTCCAACACCAAGATCACATTACAGTGAGAAAAAGGATACATTTCCAGATCCTCACTGTACAAACTCAAACATATGGTCTCAACCATATGAATTTAAACTCAATAACTGATAAAGTCCAGTGAGTTTAGTAATGTAGTGTTTGAATCCAGTTTACAGATACTTTTAGTGATGGGGACAGAATGACATTTGTCAAAAACGTTTAATTAGGAATGTAAGACTAAACACAAATGAGAATCATAAATATGTTTTTACAACAGATTTATCATTAATGCTTGTATATAATTCCAATATAAGGTGTGTAAAGTATGTTTAGCATGACAATAATGATATTTAATTTAAAATGCACTTGCATAGGTATAACGTGCGCAATAGTTATGTTATAATTATTATGACTCATTACATATCATAACTATGTTTATAGGTTCATAGGTTCATAGGTAGGTACTAGGCTATCGGCCCAAGGGCCTATGTGTAAGCCCCTAGCCAAAGGTACCATAGCCACGCCACCCAAGAAAAGTATTTTTTTGTGTGCCACTGTCAGTGAGAAGACAAAGAAGTGATCCCCGAGGTGTATTTCCTATTTCCCATCCACTCATCAAGATTTTTCTTGAAAAGTGCTAATGAAGAACTTTGCTTGACATAGATGAAATCTATCCCTCCAGCATGTCCTGTTTATTGTGGTGACAAGGTTTAAGTCCCTAGAACGTTTAGCTTGGAGGATTGGGATTTCTTTAGGTGTAGCATGTCCAACATCTCTGGGTTTGACATAGCTTTATATGTTAGGCAGAGATCACCTCAGAGTAGGCGATATGCTACGGAGTAAAGCTGGAATTTTTTGAGGCGGCCATTGTAGGGCATTTGTTTGAGGCCAGTAATCCTCTTTGTGAGGTACTTCTGTGTCCTTTCCAGCTGCTGCAGATGTCTTGTGAGGTACATTCCAAAAGGGGTGTTGTACTCTATAATGGGTCTAATGAGTGATGAGTAGAGGGGAACAATGACCTTTTTTTTCCTGGATGAGAACCCTTTTATAATGAGGTGTGCCATGTAGAAGGACTTCCTGACTAATGTGGCGATGTGAACAGAATGTCTTGTGTACTATGCATGTAACATAGTCCAACATGTATTACTCACGTCATGCAACTCCATGCATCTGAAATATATTTACAAATGTGAATACTGCCTTTAGAAACACAGTTCCATGACTAAAAGGACATACACATACAGACATATCTCTTAAATCTATCTCAATTCATTCCGAAATTAGTACATGTTTGATTACCATTTAAGAAACAGGTCTGCTATGGCACTGATAGTTAATAAGCAAACGTTAACATTTTATCTTTTTTTTTCTCATGGATTCAATTCCTAGGTGGCAGTACTCATTTTACAAGTGTGTAAGTCCCAACAGCCCAATATGTCACAAGTCATACCATTTTTCTACCAACCAGCAATGATTATACCAAAACATCATAAAGCATTTCACTTAGTATAGTAACATATGTCAGTAAGTTGAGCATCACACATAACCATATCTCAGTGCCATATTTCACACCTTCAGTGCTTTTTGATGTATTAACTGCTAAAGTGTCTTCCAAGCCATTTTGAGCTTTCAATTGCACAAATGCAGCTGGTAATACTGCATACCTTTGTGCACAGGCTGTTACATATGAGATCTGAAATGGGTGGCAACTGAAACACACACTTCTAGTTTGACTACTGTAGACATGGCTGGTGAAGGTGAGGGTGGTGCTACATTTAGAGCACAAAGGATGGGTTTCGAGGAGTCCATAATTTTTGTGGCACTCCTCCTCAAGCAATACAGCTAGAAGCTGCTGCACGGGGAATTATACTGGGATTCAGTATAAAGCTGATGCTTGAAATACCTTAGCCAAGCCTGTCTCAAGTGCAACTGGCATTCAACTGACTGGGGAGAAATGTTGTCACCATCACGGTGACATGAAGAGGTGCAAGAAGGATTTCCTGAGCCAATGAGAGGATGAATTAAAAGACTGCAAACACCCCTCAGTTATGTAAGTATAGTGACCCATCACCAGTCAATGATATAGCATTGATTAGCCAGCCAAGACAGTTATTCATTATGCTGACATATATTTCTTTTCTCTGCTGTACAGATGCAGAAAATCAGAAGGTGCATTAGGACAGACTAACTCACTTCAGAGAGGTACTGGCTAAGTATGCTTGTAATCTGAATGCAAAGAATGGAAGTATTTTCAGTTTGTCATGCTATGCCATCTTGTGCGGGCACACCTTAACTTTTAATGCCTGCTCCGTTAGCTCTTGGTGGTTGCTTTAGGCAATGAGTACACCAGCTTAATTGTGCGCGGGTTTAACACACAACAGGCATTAGATTTTATTGCAAGAGAGTATTTCTAAATTATTAACTGCAGTACTGAATTGCATTAACAAGTCCGTTTTTTTTCAAATGCAACTTTGAAAGAATACATCTGCTGTGACACAGACAAATAAAGGTTTCTGTTTGTCATATCTTAGCATTGAGATTGATTTATCTTATGACTCATTAATGCCTTCATCATGTCTGGATGTGGCAAAGGTGATCTTATTTATCTGTCATATTTGTTTATGTATTGAAATAAAATAATGTGACATGACAATGAACTTATCTCTAATTTGTCTCCCCAGTTCTATGTATCTCTTACGTTTTTTTTAGGGGGGATACATTGTTGCTGAAACTAAATAACCATCAGCACAGGGAGCTAGACTGACCACTATGGGTTTGTCCACCATACTTCTACAAGTGGCTGTGGCACCACCACAGGTAGCACAGACACCCAACACATCTGGGTCACAGCTTGTCAGCATTGCCTCTACGTCTCCTGCTCTACCTTCTTCACCCGAGTCAGTTAGCTTCACCCCAACTGCTGGTGCACTGGTACCCTCAGGGAGCATTACTACTGGAGGTGATGATTATGTCAGCCATCAGGAGCTGACAGAGCTGGTGGACATAACTGTCAGCTGTCCAGAGTTTCACAGAGTGCCCAGATTTTTGCCTTATATTTTTGGTCTGTTCCTCAAAAAAGTTGTGCTTTTCTGGCAAATCAGTGAGGACTGTATTAACTAAATAGTGAGAGACATTTAAGATTCAGACTTCATATCACTTAGAAAATGCACAGTAACATAAAACAGATATAATGGAGAGGGCCCTCGGTGCCCGAATTGGCAGGACTGGAAAGGTCCTGAGTTATATTGCAAAATCAATATCACATCCAGCAATGATCCAGGGATCCAGCACAGGAAACAATGATGACAGTTCTGAGGATGAGGACTAGATTCTCACTGTCCTCAAGATGGATATGGATACATCTCCATTGTCCCCTACCTATCCCCAGTCATTTTGTCCCTCAACCTTTTGTGTCCCTGTGTGTCTCATATTTCTGTGTCCGTTTCCTAACTTACCTTACCTACCCGACCCTCTCATTCCTAAGTACCTCCCCAACATTCAAAAAAAGGCACCTGTTTTACAGAAAAAATATGTCTCATACATAGCTCTCCACCTCACCTATGTGTCATCTTGACAGACTTGATTTAGTCCCGTTTGTTATACAACATTATTCTGTTGCTGTTATCCATCCCCAATGTGGTTACTAACCAAAGTAATAAAATCCTGTGTACAATTTATGTTGTATAAAAGTGGATTGCTGTGGTGCTCTTCCACCACCATCCTACAAATTCCTGTATTGTTTCCCCTTATAACCTCCTATCTGCTTGGTACCTCCATGCACATTTTCACCATTGTCTTATCAACACCTTTTTTACATGTTTAATCTTGTCAAAAAATAAAAACACACACACAATGCATACAGAGAGAAATGGCAAATCAAAAAGTCTTAACATTTTCTCTTTAGCATTTGGGCAGAGCTTGGCATCATGAATCAATATTGAGTAGTGATGAAAGGTGTTTCATGTCCTATATCATGTCTTATGGCAAAAACTAACGATTTTTGCCGTCACCCACATTAGTTTACTTTCATGCAAATGTGCTTAATCCTGCTGAGCTATAGGAATATAGAGTAAAGACAGTACTTTGACACAGTTATTAGGTTGTTTGATGTAATTTGCTGGGAGTTCCTGTGTGATGTATTGATATAATTCCCATGTCTGTAGATTGATGTTTTTGCATAATGTCAAGGTTTCAATTCCAGACATTTGTCAAAATATTATTTCATGTCATTTTATATTCCGAACGTGTTTAACTACAACTATCTGGATTTCTCTCCAGTTACAACATTTCATGAACCTGACAGGAATAGGAAAATTTAGCATAACATTCGAATAGTGGAGCAATAAAGCATATGCAAAAAAAAAATAATAAATTAATTGTATTTATTAGACTATTTTATGTGTAGCTGTTGCCTGCATATTGTATTGAGCCATGATTATCCTGCTTCTGTCATAATATACTTGCCTCTGCCTACTTCATCCTCACTCTGTCCCTTCCCCTTTCTGTGTCATCGCTCTGCATCTTTAGCATTTACGCAATGCTTGGCACAAAGCAGCACCTGTAACTTAGTGGAAATTGCAGTACACAGCTTATGGAAAAACCTTGTGAGTTTTTGACTTCAGCTGCATTACTCTGGTGCCCTTCACATTACTGTGTTTACCCACTTGCGTTATGTACACAGAGGCTAATAGCAGTATGAGGAGACAGTTATTACCTCTCTTGAACAGGCTACATAGTTGAATGTACACCATGTAGGATGTTCCAATTGCAAATATTGTTAAGAAGCAAGCTGCCCAAAACTTCCTAGCTTCATTAAAAATGTGTAAATCATGACCCATAGCACCTTAAAAAATAATCTCAGCTTTTCATTGCATCATTTATTATGCTACTGGCTGTAATGTACACCTTCTGTCATGTTAAACTTGTCATTTCAGTGATGTGGCCTGATTCCTGCATTTTCCTTTGCCTCTTTCTTTTGTGACTATCTCTTCAAACCAGTAAAAGTAAGGATGTGAAGAAGCATTTCTTGTGTGGTGTGTTGACATAATTCATGTCTCGACATAATTCATGTCTGTAAAAAATGCTTTTGGCATAGTGTCAAGGGTTTGAATCAAGAAACGTGGATGTCGTATTAATTTTTTAATTATATTAGTATGATGTGTGTAAGTATTGTCTACATTTCTTTTTAACCCACTACTATCTTGCTTATTTCTTCATCATGTTTCTACTTTTGCTTCCTATAGTAAACACTTGATTTTACATAGCGTGACAGATTGCTTATCAGGAAAAACATAACAGTAACACACCACAGAGATGTTAAAAAATGGCCCAGAAAAATAAAACATTCTTTGTCTGCCACTATCCCTGTCTTGACCTCTCTGTTTCCCCTTCTGCACCATCACTTTGTACTTTGTACTGTTGCAGACTTTTTATGCTACTGGGCGTAATGTACAGGATTTTACAATTGTCACATGTGCAATGAAGATTAATACATAAATTCTTCTTTGCTTTAATCTATTATCAGATTTGAACTTTGTGAAGTAGGGGTTCCTATGTGTTGTGTTTTGGTAATGCTTATATCTGTAGATTTGTTTTAAATACTGTCAAGGTTCAAATCCAGATGTATGCCAAGGTATCTGTGAATGTTTTGTCTGATTCCTTTGTTTGTAAGTGTTGGCTACACCTTTTATTAACATAGTGTTATCCTGCTGCTGTGTGCTAATCTGCTTGCGCCGTATTGAGAACACTGCCTCCAACAGATCTTGCCTGAGTAATTACGATGACAAACCAGACAGTAAAGCAACACAAAGAAGTACAAAAATGGACAATAAGCAAATCTCTTCCCATGTCTCCCAGTCCCTCTTCCCCATCTAGTGTCCTCAGCTCTTGCACAGAGCTTGGCATTCCACACCAGCAGTGAGTGACAGTAAAAGTAATTTCATATGGCAAAATATTTTAATTTCAGCCACACTAGCACAGTTCACATGTCCCAAATTAGCTTAGCCATGCTGTGCTTTACAAATACAGACTGATAGTACTACTATGAGGCAGTTGTATAACATATGTAGTAATCTGGTAGATATCATATGCAACTTATGTGTACTTACCTGTTCTTACTGAGATGATGGCTGAATCCTTCATTTCCCTTGCTTCAGTCTGTTGTCAGTGTCCCTTCAAATCTGCCAGTTAAATTTAAGAATTTATGAGTTCCTATGTGCTGAGCTGAGATAATCCTCCTGTCTGTAAACTTTTATTTTATACTGTCAATGGTTCAAATCCAGACTTATGTCATACATTTATTTCATGTTTTCACATGTTAATTTTATATGTGAAAGTTTGTGATGCATATGTTGCCAAACAACATCTCCTTCTTATGTCCTCATCATGTTTCCACTTGTCTATACCATCTTCATCTGTATTGAAAACATTATTATACACAGCAATACATCTAAAGTGTAGAAAGTTTCAAAGGATGTACACATTTCTGCATCTTAAAGTTTGTTGTTTTCATCCCTACCCTTAAGAATTTTTTGAAAATCATTGACAATTGGAGGTATTAGGAAAACATATATTTTAGTTTGTAAATTTAGATAAGTCAGAAAATTTGGAATAGTACAACACAGATATTTGCAGAAATTAACCATAAACTGGTCTCTCTCTATGCCTGTATATGTATCCCTGTCTCAAAATCTCACCCTCTTTCCAAACCTTATGCCTTATCAAATAAACCTCCTTCCTTCAATGCTGTTTCTGTAAGCCATGTTTCCACCAGCAATACCTGTGTGTGTGTGTGTGTGTGTGTGTGTGTGTGTGTGTGTCTTAAGTTTCAGTTGCATAGAACTTCATTAACAGAATTACTGTATATAGTTCCAGTCAGTTGAAACATTTGCATTGAGAGGGGGACTCCCTTGTCATCTAATAGCACTTTTACTGCAAACATCTTCTCTGCAACACACTGATGAGGTCAATCTGTCAAAAGTATACAATTCCCCTTAGAAATGAGACTTGTCCTGAGGTGCTTGTGATTCATACAGTGTTTTCTAGATGGTGAAATTAGATATGTAGGAGGTATGAATCTGACAATGCTGACCTTTCTTGTGTTTGTGCGTCTGAAGTGCCATTTACATAGAACTTCATTAATAGAAGTGCTGTATCTGTTTCCACTCAGTTAAAATATTTACATTGACAGAGGACTCCCCTTCACTTAAATCCACTTTTACCAGAAAAATCTTCTCTACAACACACTAATGAGGTCACCCTGTCAAAAGTGCATTCTCTTTCCTTCTCAGAGTGTGTATGCTAGATGGTGTAACTAAATAGGTAGGAGGTTCTAATCTGACAGTGCTGAATGTGTGTGTGTGTGTGTGTGTGTGTGTGTGTGTGTGTGTGTGTGTGTGTGTGTGTGTGTCAATTACATAGAACTTCATTGACGGAAATGCTGTATTTACTTAGTTGAAACATTTACACTGGGAGAGTACTCCCTCCTCACCTTATGCACTTTTACTACAAACATCTTCTCTGTAACACACTGATGAGATCGCCATATCAGAAGTGCACTCGGTAGTCTTAAAAGTTAGACTTGTCCTGCTCCTGCGGCACTTGCATTTGATACCATGTTCTCTAGTTTGTGTAACAAGAAAGATAGGTGGTTCAAATCCAGCACTGCATAAATGCTATGAGCATGTGTAAGTGTCTGTACTATCATTTTGATTTTGCTGCATCAGAAGATCCATTGTGTAGGCTTCCACTTAAATGACAGGTTTACACTGTGAGACTATTCCCATCAGTCTGCTGTATTTTTATCCAAAACATATTCCATACAACACACTGTCATCTTTTTAAATGTGCATTTCTCATTACCAAAATCTGACTTTTCCTGTCACACTTCCTGTTGATACTTTGTTCTCTAAATTGTGTAATTAGATAGGTAAGTGGTTCAAATCCAATAGTGAGTGACTATTTTGAGTGTGCACTTTCTGTTGTGATACATAGAAATGGCTTCAACTACAGATATGTGTATTTTTACAGTGTTAGTAGACTCTCCCAACACTTTCATTCCCTTTTAGCAGATGTACAATACTTTTAAAATCATGATGGTTTTATCCATTCAAATGTGTAGTATCACAGTTATAAAACAGCATCTTGTGTCACACTTCTGATGAATGCAGTGGGCTCTAGTTTGTGATCTGAGACAGACAGCCTGTTCAAAACCTGCCATTACTCCTTAAACTCAGTTGTGTTGGTATGAGCATGAATGTTCATGTAGGTGACAATGTTGTCAACAAATATCTTATGTGTACATGTATAGCTAGAGATTTCTCTTTCAATACCTTCTATACATTTTAACACAGACTACTCTTTTTCTGAACACTGATGCAATTTATTGAAGTGCGTCTTTTCTCAACCTAGGAATATGCCTTCTCCTGGGGCATGAGGAAATGATACAATGTTCTGTAGCGTCTTGCATTAGTTAGACATGAGTTTGAATCTGGTAAGCTACACATTATACATGATTCTGCTTCTAACATCACAATGATGAATGCATTATGCAATATGAGTGTGTGGGTATACCAAGCATCATGCAATATTTTGTGTCAAGGAGAGAGATCACACCACTCTTTTAACCAAATTACAGACACATATGCCTTGCAACAATAAGATGATATAATGACTTCAAAAACACAGTATCTCACAATTTGAGTAAGACTTCTCCTGTGGCATCTTCAGTCTACACAAAATCTGGTAGCTTATATAGTTACATAGTAGGTGTTCAAACCCTGCAGTGACTGAACAGTATTGGTGTGTGCCAGTATTATTCTATGCATGAATGACATCCACCACAGTTGTCATGTATGCAATTACAGTGGAAGAGGTGTCACCCATCACTTTACCTCAAACAACTTTTTCCAAATACCACAATATACTGTAATGACTTCACATAGGTTGTGTGTTACAGATATGTTAAAACTTTGCCTGTGGCCCATGTGGTCAACACAGATTTTGTTGGCTTATGGACTTACTTAGGCAGCTGTTCAGTTCCAGCAAAGGACATCATTATGAAATTGTACTGATGTAACACTTAAAAACTGCATTAACTTATTTCCATCAATTTTTATGTTGGACAAACACCTTTTCACATATTGAGGATTTCTGGTCAGTCATATAGATTTTCTGTGATTCTTGTGGTGAGAATGCTCCTGTGGCACATACAGTTAATACAACCTTGTATAGCATATCTACACATCTAGATTATGGTTTGAATCTGGAACTGTATGTTTAAAAAATAACGTGCACAGAAATTAGGGTCTTATGCAAACAGCTTTGATAACAGACTGCTCCCAGTTGTGTTCACATTAACATAGCAACTTCCTTTTCATCACTGAAACAATTTTGTATTAGATACATTTTCCTCAAAAGGCCTTTCTTACTTCACATCTTGACTTGTGTTTTTTGAAGCAACCTTCATTGCTATCTCCTGTGACAGACACAGTTAATATACAGCTTCTTAACAGAAGATCAGGTTATATTTAATTCTACACATGCTTGGACACAATATTTGTGTTTTTATGTACGTTTTGTAGATGATGTTTTTTTCATATGGGATGGAGATGTACAACAGTTAGTACTGTTTGTTCAATATTTAGAAGATAGTTCTGCATTCTTTAGATTTACCATTCATTATTCCGCCAGTAATATAGATTTTTTTAGATGTTAGAATAGAAAGGGATGTGATGGGGAAAGTTACCACGTCACTGTTCAAGAAAGAATGTTGGCGTAACAATTTACTTCATTATAGTAGTATGCATCCAAGACACACTTTTGACAACATAATTAAAGGTCAAGTGTGTAGGATTTCCAGGATATGCAGTGATGATAACAAATTTAATGAGGAAGTGGAATGCTTCCAACGGAATCTAATAGGTAGAGGGTATAAATCTGATAGGACTAGCTCCCTAATAGATCACAGTAAAATGAAGAGGAAGAATACAGCTAAACCATGGATGAATAGAAGGATGCATGAAGGGGTAAAGAAAAATAATAAAAATAAAACATTTACCAAGGGAAATGATAGTGAGGGCATTAAAATGGTCCTCACTTATAGCAATGACGTGGGTAACATTTGTGATATCATTAAACGACTCTGGCAAATACTGTACACTGACCCAGAGCTTAAGACACAAATAGGGAATGCTCCGGAATTTATTTTTAGGAGGAATAAGAATCTAAAGGATATATTATGTAAGGAACCCAGTAATAAGAGAAATATTAAGATTAATAGTAAAGGTACCTTCCCATGTTGTCAATGTAAGGCTTGTCACTTCATATTGCAATCTCAAATATTTGTACATCCCAGGATAAATAAACAATATGTTTTTGAAGGATATGCTGATTGTAAAACTAAGAATTTGGTATATATAGCTGTATGTCAAGGATGTGAAACTTACTATGTGGGAAAACCAATAATATGTTTAAGACCAGAATTTACAAACATTTATCAGATATTAGACTTGGTAATGAGTGTAATGCTTTGGCATTACATGTGAAGGATAACCCTACGCATTCATTTCTATTTATGGTGATACAGGTTGTGATTCCAAACACTAGGGGGGGGGGGCAATTTGGTAAATGAAACTGAATGTGCTGAAACCAGGTGGATAGTGCGATTAGGAGCAGATAGGTCTCCTGGTATTAATGGGTATATACCTTTAAAACCCATCCTAAAGAAAAGGAGGGCTTTTTATTGAAATGTGATAGGCTGATACTTATTTTAAATTTGTGAGGTTTTATACTGTGTGTTATCTGATGAAGGGCATATGGCCTGAAAGCGCTCATCTGTGGAAATAAAGTTTTATGGTACTTTTATCGATGTGGTTGTCCTCTGTTTACTTGTTTTTGGACATTGTTGCTTTGTGTCCCGCTCACATCCTTTATCAGCATGTCCATTTTTATTTATGTATATGAATCAGCAAAGTTAACAGGATTAATTTTTATTAAATCAATAATAAATTATTTATATAAAAATGCTGTTTATGAAATAATCACATTGTAATTATATGAACTACATTATCCCTGTTTAACCCACCCTGCTTCTTATATCTACAGTAATCCCATTATATAAATACAGTTCCCACTTTTAACATCCTCTCTATCTTAACTGTGTCAATAAACTTGCCCTTGCTTTTTACTAGTTGTGCACACATACTCACTCAATAGGTTTGTCTACAAGCAACAACTTTTGTTTACATTGTGTGGTCCAGCTTCAGTACACCATTTTGTGCATGCTAACACTTTGCTAGCCACAAAAAGGTGCTACTAAACGTGTAGGCTTCCTTAGCAGCATGTATATTCAGTGAGCACTGCTGCTCATCACGCTAACACAAAGTAATTGTGTAGGCTTAGTGCATAGTGTGCACACTTGTTAATGAATCCCCAGGTACTTTGTGTGGGCTTAGTGCATAGTGTGCACACTTAATAAAATACAAAAGTACTGAAACAGTCAACTATGAATAAAATGGTCAACCACTGTTTCGATGAGATAACCACAATAGAAATCCGGTTTAATGAACTAAGCGCTTTCTCTTCAGAAATAACAAACAACCAAGTAAATTCAAACAAAGTTTCAGGCAGCAACTCGTATTTAAAATCTTCAGTCATTAATTAACTAATTACACAATTAAACAATAAAAGATAAAAGAAAAACCTAGAGACATAAAAAAAAGTAGTGTAGGAAATAAACAAATACCAAGTCTATTTTGCCTTACAGCATATATAAAAAAAAAAAAAAAAATATATATATTTGTTTTTATTTTATATTTCATATTTATTTACAAAATCTATTCAAAAAAAAAAAATTCATGCATAATATATAAAATTGATTATTAATTAAACTATTACTTAGTTAGTAAGTAGCACATTGTCCATTTTATTTTATTAAAAATTGCATTAACAATAATTATAGCTAGTTAATAAATAATGCTTGTAGTGTGTTGTTTACTTTTATTATTAAAAAACTTTTTTTTAAAACCTATAAGTTTTTTTTGTAAGTTTTATGCTTTTTTTTTTTTTTTTTTTTTTTTTTAGTGCTTTTTAAGTGCACAGTTTGTTAACTAAAATAGTTAAACTGAGTTCATAAAAATTCACATTGCTCTTACAAACATAATTCATCATGGTGAAGTCTACTAAGGTGTAGATGAAAGCGCTCAACATTTCTATTTTATTATTTTAAAATAAAGAGTAACAATTTATTACAAGCTACCTCGTTGGAATTTGTCACTTTTGGATGTGTGGTGTGACTACATTGGAAAGACCATTCATTGAAAACGGACTTCCATTCTGCCTCATCGAAACAGTGGTTGACCATTTTATTCATAGTGTGCACACTTGTTAATGAATCCCCAGGTACTTTGTGTGGGATTAGTGCATAGTGTCCACATTTGTTAATGAATCCCCAGGTACTTTGTGTGGGCTTAGTGTGTAGTGTGCACATTTATTAATGAATCCCCAGGTACTTTGTGTGGGCTTAGTGCGTAGTGTGCACACTTGTTAATGAATCCCCAGGTACTTTGTGTGAGCTTAGTGCATAGTGTGTACACTTGTTAATGAACCCTTGGGTTAGTCTTAAGCAGTATACTACAATTGCCAAGAACAGTGTCGCAATATCAGGAAAAGCTGATTAACTGTAATATTAGTTTAGTTTTGTACATCATTTTGAAGGGCTCAATATGTATTATCCTAAAAGGAGTTAGAAGATAGACTTGCCTATTTCACCAGTGACGGACTGCACATGTCTCACTGAGCTTTTACACACTGGCATTCTTTACCTCAGTTGTACCTTTTTAGGCAATCAGTCTACTCATGTTTTCAGACCAGCAATCCCAAATTCTGATCTGGCAAATGTCAGTGCAGCACTGCTCAAAGCTAGGAACCAAAATAAGAAATTGCCCTCCCTCGAGGCCTTCCAAACTTTAGAAAACATGGATATTTGAACTATCTTTTTAACTTGATTTTCTGCCTACCATTTGTTTAGGCCCATAAGTGGAAACATAAGTACTGCTGGTGGTGGAATGTCTATCTTTATGCAAAACACCATCAACTCTGAACTAATAGATGAGGACAGTGTTCTTAAACTCGTTCTTATTCTAATATCATTAATCATGACATCATAACACCTTTCTTGGCCAAATAAAGAACCCCATCCATGATACCTGCATATCACAAAATCCATCTTCATAAATTAGAGTCCTCTTCATTAACACAAACACCATATAACTAGGGTACTTTTACCTCACCTACATAAACTGGCATACTCACACTTCCATACATAAATATGGTCAGTGCTTCCTTGATTTTATCATTGCACACTCTATCAATCAAATAAGACCTTCCCCACTATAAGGACCAGCATACTCAATTTTGTCCTCTTAAACATAGCCCCTGTTTGCTCCTTGCCCGTTGTCATACCCACACAGGTCAAATCAGATTACTACACCATTTTATTCACTATATGATCCTAACACGGGTCAATAAATGACCAGCCCCACCATTTTTAGAGATTTCTCCAAGGCAGTTTCTTTGCAATCATTGAAGGCATGAAACAGTTCAATGACCCTGTAGCAAATCCCAACACATATTCGCAACATTTCTACTTCATCTCATCTCTTGCTTAGAGGCTTGTGTATGCATTCACAACAAATACAAGGCCACACTCATGAAACAACCCCCAGTTGTGAAACTAATCTATAAGAAAACTCTGTAATATAAGGGAAAGCTCAGCAGCACTAAAGGCTAGAACAAAATCTTAACATGTCATTATCAACCCCAAAACTGATAGCAAA
This sequence comes from Protopterus annectens, assembly GCF_019279795.1. Classification (NCBI taxonomy): domain Eukaryota; kingdom Metazoa; phylum Chordata; order Ceratodontiformes; family Protopteridae; genus Protopterus; species Protopterus annectens. The sequence continues at coordinate 319,879,426 of NC_056741.1, forward strand.
GAACTCAGAACCAAGATAACATTTCATAGAGTTAACTATGAACTAGAAATTGCCATGTCGGCAAAGGATAACCACAAGGCATTATTTAATTATGTAAAATCCCACACGAATAATACCCAGTATTGCACTGAGCTTATATCTAATGTTATTACCTATTCAAGCCCTGAAGATACAGCAAACATCACTGCAGATAAATTCATCTCCTTCTACATCTGCCACCTCCAAACTTCCCAATAAAAGGTATCTACTTCATAGCCCCATGGTAATTGTCAATGAACATGTACTAAAAGCTCTAGCCAAGACCAAAAAACACCAGCTCTGTGGGTCCAGATAATATTCTGAGCTGTTAACTAGTTATTATTAAAAATCTTCTTATCAGACCACCTTCTTAAATGATTCAGACATAGCGTCTCCACTGGATAAATATTTGAAACCAGGGGAACTGATGAATTAGTCTCCTGTTATAGTGTAGGTCACACTACAGGTTCTGATAATTAGACAATAGACTTATCAGCCTCACCAGTATCAGTTGCAAAGTGAGAGAACACATCATCATGGATCTAAAAAATAGGTACATAGGAAACTTGCAACTCTTAGATTCTATCTAATATAGCTTTGTAAAAGGTAGATCATGTTGACTAAATGTAGCTAACTTCTTTGAATAAGTTACACAGCACTAGATGACAATAACTCCTCACACACAGCTTACCTTGGTATAGTTAAGGCTGTTGTCTATACCCCACTTTCACTGAAACATGACAGACTCAAGTTAAATGCATATATAACCCAATTGATTTATATCTGGCACACTGATAGACACCATTCTATTAGAGGTAATGACACACTACTGTCCAGGAAACTTATCACCAGTGGTGTACCCCAGGAATGTGTTTCAAGAAAATTTGTGTTTGGCATCAACATTGTTTATGTCAAATATGACAATAAACGCCTCTGACTGACCAATTGCATGGATGCTTGCAAGCTTGGAGCCATCATCAAGTCCATTTGAAGGGACTTCGATCTTCCAAGAAGACGTAGCTTGGACAAGTGTTTTGGAGATGGTGTTGGGATCATGCTTTAAAGGTGAATACCAGTCAAAGAGTTAGCATACAGTTTGGCAACAGGGACACTCACACACTGGTCACATAATTGAAATGCCCTTTAAAATATATACTGCCATTAGATATATAGCTACCTTTTTGGATAATGAAGTCTTCTTTTGACCATAACATGTCTACTGTCATTAACACAGTCTTCTGCCCCTGAATACCGAAGGCATCTTCTCTAGGTCAAAAGAGGTCATTATTCCCTTCTACTCATCCTTCACCAGACCAATTCTAGAATATATTATGCCCTTCAGTATCTACCTTTCCATACAACTCACCCAAATAGAAAAAATAAATAAATAAAACAGCAGTTCTTCATTAGAAAAAAAATATGAGTTCCCTATGTTACTAATAGCATCTGAAAGCTCCGTCTCTCTCCTTTGTCTCCTTTAGACTCCTACAGGGTGACATACACCTGGCTTTTAAAGCTGTAAATTATACAATACTGTTACATTTTCTACAAATCTGCAAAACTGGTAGCAATACAAATACAATATGAAAGGACCTCAATCTATATTATAACACCAGTAGGCCTTTTTGGTGTGACAGATATCGCTCTGAAACAACTCCCAACCTCTTCAACAAACTCTCTTTTTCTGTAAAGCACAACATGTCCCTCACTATCTTCAAATGCATCTTAGATGAATGGTAGAGGAACCACAAATGTTCCTCAGGCATAACTCCCTATTCCTTATGGGCAGGGATATTTTTTTTAGTTGGGTGTACCAGTGAGATTGCATAGGCTAGGCTTCAAGAAGTTTAACTGATAACCTAATATCAGCCCCTGGGCCTATTACAAATTAAAGTAGTGCAAAGATCTATAAATAGTGAATTTTGTCAACAATTCAAATAAATGTATTTTAAAACATTTGTAAAGCAAAATTATATTAAACATCTCTACAGCTAACTGCTCACCCACAAATGAACTGGGAGAAAAAATCATATGGAAATATCTAGGAACATTAGTAATGAAATGTGACCATTTATATACCTCTGTAATGCAAGTTAGTTTCCTATTTACTTATCATATTACTATGCACACAATCACCATTAATATACCAACAATATTCATAGGATCGTAGAAGATATAATGCAAGTAAGTGAAAAGACCATCTGTGCCTTGCTGACATACAGTTCCTCAAAATGTACCTCATGCTTCCATATATGGTGATATACAGAGCAAGTGCATCACCTACCACTATAAATCTGAATTAGAGCAATTTTCTCATAACTATTGTTCTGGTAACTTTAACATAAAGTCATGTTAAGCAACAAAAATGAAATGCCATAAAGTAACAAAAGTACTTAAATGCTGGTGCATTCCTTGTAATAATCTATAAACAATTTAAACTACCCAACAGAACAAATATCTGCTGGTATGGCTGGATCAAAATTTATTATTTATTTAATTAATTATTCAAGATGGTAACTGGAGTAGAGCACTGATCCATATATACCTATTCCACTCTTAGCCTGGGCAAATATAAATGACAGTAGACAAGCAAGTTAACAAGAAGTGTTATGAATATAAACAAAATGGGTGCATATAGCAATGAATCGATAAAAGTAATAATAAAGTACACAGGACAGAGGACAACTGGAAGGGACGGTTAGAGTAAGGAAGGAAGAAGAAGGAGAATAAGAGAGTTAAATAGTGATGGGATAGAGCACAAAGTATAAAAGACAGCAAAAAGTAACGGCACACAGAAATTCACAATATGCAGTATATACAGCACTGAATTTCAATATCATCACTTTCGTATTATAAAGCCAAAGTGAACAAATTCCTTCTACAATAATAACACAGATTTCCCTTGATAGCAGCCATTTCCAGGATGACTGCATAACCTATATTCACAACAACCAACATTTTGATATTTACATCATCACCCTCACAATGAAAGCACCATTGCTGTATGCTTTCTGAGGTTAAATTGCTTTCAATTAAACACATACCAACACAATTTATATGTATAAACTACCTAATATCAACTTCTCCCACTTCTCTTCTGGCAAACTAACTAAGGGTATTTCTTTATACAACCTTAAACCAATCACCCCAAACTTACAAACTCCACATAATGAATGACACTGCACAGACCATTCTTTCTCCTTCCTAGCATCCGCAGTTTGGAAATCCCTTCCTTCCAAATTAAAGTCCATTGACTCCTACTAGAAATTCAGACAACTTATACATTTTCTATTTAAAGACACATAATGCAAATTATTCATAGATTTCATAGGTAGAGTCACCTAGTTCATAATTACAAATCTTAATTATTTTATCATTAAGTTAAATGTGCTCCACCCTTATTTAAAGATCTGACTGTACTTCTTCCACTTTTCCTCTCACTTCTCTCTCCCTCAGACCTCCTCTTTTCTACCATCCTATGCTTTCAAATCTATATGGCTCAACCACTACTCTCTCCAATGGGCCGTCTTACTATTATAGTCCGTTTTCTGTATAACTTGCACATATTACACACATTTGCTGTTTGTACCATGTAATGCATGTCTGCTAAATCCCATGGTTTACTGTGTAACATAAAAATGGTTTCTGTACATACTTTCTTTGTAAACACACTTACAGTATGTCTGGTTATTTGTTCTGTTTTGTAACTCTGGATTAAACCTGAAAATGGTTCATAGAGATCAGTGCTCTATCCAGTTAAAATAATAGAAAGATAGCTAGATAGATAGATAGCTAGATTAGATAGATAGATAGATAGATAGATAGATAGATAGATAGATAGATAGATAGATAGATGGATGGATAGATAGATAGATAGATAGATAGATAGATAGATAGATAGATAGATAGATAGATAGATTTCCAGTTTGATGACTGGGGAAGTCCACTGGGCCAAGAGAGCCCATTTTCAATGGAGGCCCAGGGAGAAAAGCTCCACAATAAAAAAAAATACAAGTACAAATACAATTGCAAAATATTAATACAAATTCAAAGAGGAATATTTACAATAGCAAAAAGAATATCAAAACAGAAGTATCATGTAGTAAACAATAATAATAATTTTGAAAACATGTTCATAATAACTACATGGTGGAAGACACCAAATGTTCCAAGGTGATGAAATGGTTGCAATTTAGGATTTGTGTCTGTCGGTAGGCAGTATCTTTTCCTATATGTTAAGGGATAATAGTGTAAAATGGGTGGAGTATAGCTTGGTAATAGAAGGAGATTGTTGGGGTAGAAGGGAGGTATAGGAGAGTTAGGGATGGACTAGGTGGGAAGGATACAGATACATTTCCATTTAGAGAAAAGGTAGGAATGGAGATGTGTTTTAAAGTTTTCAGGTTCTGCATTGTCCTTCAAGTAGGGGGAAGAGAATTCCATTTTTTGGCTAAGGAAAAAGAGAGGAGTAGCTGTCCAGGTGAGCAGTTTGGTTTATGAACACTAATTAGGTTTTGATTTTCAGATCTGAGTTCTATTGGATAGGTAGGGAGGAAGGATGTTGGAGAGAGCGGGGCATCTAATAGGGTTGGAGAGAAGCATATGAGTTGTAATCAGTTGGCGGTAATCCAGATAGTTTGGTAGTTCTAGCAAATTTAGAGAGTGGTTAGAGAGTGGAGGGCTACACAGTGATGGGATGAGTATTTGGCATTAGTGGCGAATTTGGAAATTTTGTTGCAGCAGTTTTCTAACTTGGAAATGATGGAGATCGACAGGCTAATTAGCAGGGGAGCACTGTACATTAGGGAAGGAAGGAGGTAAGTGGAGGCGAGAGTAAATCTAGTATGGGATGAGAAGAAGCAATTGTTCCTGTAAAGCATACCAAGCTTTTGGTGGGTTTTCTTTATGTTTTTAAGTATGTGGTTGTCAGATTTTAGATACTCATGTATAATAGCACCTAATAATTTAGCATAAGGAACAACTTTGATAGGAGTGTTGTTTTGCCTTAGAATTGGAAAGAGGTTTTGTCAAAGGGAAAGGATTTTGAGGGTAGAAATATTAATATTTTGGATTTATTGGCATTTAGAGAAAGGTAGTTTTGGAGCATCCAGGCCCCTGTGGTAGAGAAGGCAATCTGGGTCTTAGTTAGAAGTTTGGGGACATTAGTGGCAGAGCAGACTAATGTTGAGTCGTCTGCATATTGGATTATTGTGGTATTGGGAATGGCAGAGTGAAAGGTATTGATAAAGATATTAAACAGCATAGGACCAAGTATGGATCCCTGAGGTACACCTGTGGGGGTATGGAGAAAAGAAGAGGTGCCTTTTCTCCATTTCACAGCCTGAGATCTACTTGACAAGTAGCTCAAGAACCTGGATAGGGTGTTTTGAAAGAGATTAAAGTTAGAAAGATGGCTCAGAAGATGGGTGTGGGAAACAGTATCAAATGCCTTGGAGAGATCCAAAAGCACTTTGGATACTACTTTCCCAGAGTCTCAGGCATGATTGGCTGTGTCAAGGAATGAGAGGAGAGCTGTTGTAGTACTGCGCCTTGGTTGGAATCCATGTTGGGTAGGGTTAAGAAGATGGTTTTGAGTTTTGAAGGGCATAAGTTGGAGATTAATGTATTTTTCCAGGATCTTAGAAAATGGGGAGAGGATAGCTATGGGGTGGAAGTTTGAGATATTAGTGTCATTGCCACCTTTATGGAACAGTAGAATATATGCCATGCGCCAGAGTTTGGAAATGTAGGATTCCTGTATGGATCTGTTTATTAAGATGCTAATGGGATAGGCAATCCCATCAGCACCAAACTTGAGAAAATTTGAAGGCATGCTGTCAGGGGCATTAGAGCAGGGTTTTAGTGTGGAGAGAAGTCTTTTTATGTAGTTGGTAGAGACGGCTTTAAGGTCAAAGAAGGGGGATTGAGGGTCAATAGGTATGGGAGGGGTAGTGGTGGAGGAAATAGAGAGAAGTGATTATTGTTTGAAATGGTTTTGGTTAATTCATATATGGAGTTAATAAAGAACAAGTTAAATGATGAGGCTAGTTCTTGATCAGGTTTGCTGGGGTCTGGGCAGGGATTATTTTTGTTACCTGGGTTGAGCAGTGCAGTTATGGAGTTCCAGAATTATTTAGGATTTTTTGCATGATTAGACTGATGTTTGATGTATTAAGATTTTTTTTTGTCTCTAATGGTTTGTTTTTTGATAAGGTTACAAAGCTGTGTGTATTGAAGTAGGGTTTCAGGGAGTTTGTTCTTTTGCTGTAGTTTCCAGGATTTGTCCCTTTGGTGCATAAGTTGTTTGGTGTCTTTGGTTTGCCATGGGGCTGTATTGATTTTTACTGTTTTTGTTCTTGGTGCTAGAGTATTTAGGGTGTTTAGAAAAGTGGAATTAAAATAGTCAATGGCATCATTGAGAGGAAGGGTTTTTAGGATGTTCCATTTCATTTGTTTGAGGGAATTTGAGAATATGTTGGGTTGAAGTTACTAATGTTACGTGTGTATGTAGTGGTGTTGGTGTATGGGGGAGGAAGTTGAGCAAAATGCAAAGGTGGGCAGGTGGTCATTGATGGAGCCAGGAATGGTGCCGGAGTCAATAATTTTATTAGGGTGTGAGACTAAGTTCCAGTCAAGAGCTGAACTTGAGGATTTAGCTTTACTGGGTTTGGTTACAGAGTAAATTAGTTGGGTGAAGTTGAAAAGGTTGATAGATTGTGTGGATGTTCAGTTATTAATGTTTTCCCAATTGATATTTACTTAACCCAGAATGTAGGTTTTGTTATTTATTTTGGTTGAGGCCCATAGGAGTATTTCTTCATGGGTTTGGATGTTATTTCCAGGTGGGATATAAAGTGCAGTGATACATAGACTTTTATGGTTATTCATTTTTAGAAAGCATGCTACTAGTTCTGCATTAGCGAATTGAGGAATAAGGATTGGGTAAGGGATTATGTTGAATAGGTTAGAGTAGATTATGGTGATGCCTCCACCTTTTTTGTTTGTGCGATCACACCTGAGGGCTTGAAATCCGAGGGGGTAGGATTTCAGAATTTGAGATATGGGGTTTAAGCCATGCCTCAGAGATGCCTACGATGTCTGGTTGATTGTGACATATCCAGGCTTGAATGTTGGATACCTTATTACAGAGACTCTGGACATTGAGATTAAAAAGGTGGTGAGTTTTAATGGAGGAGGTGTGGTTGGAGAGGGGGTATTGTCGTCTGGAGATGAGTTAGGCCCAGGGTTGGGGTGATTATCACCTGCTAGGCAAAGGATGCTGAGGAAAGGTAGTACTAGGGTTTTTGTTTTTGTTTTGTAGTATTGAGGGAAGTGTAATAAGAGTTTGGTCATTTAAATCTTGGAAGAGGTTAGCTTTATTCTGAGGTTAAAATGATAGAAGAAATTAGGTTGTATCAGAGTAGGGGAGATGGAGTGGAAATTATACTAGTGAGATGGATATATGTAGGGTGTAGTGGAGTTTGGGAAAAAGGAGAGAAGTAGAGAGGAAGATGGTGGATGGATAAGGAAGTGGCATAGTATAAGGGTATTAGAAATTTTAGGAGGGTTAGGGAGGTAAGGAGGATTGGGAGGAATGAGGAGGGCATGGAGGTGTGCAGGTATTGAATTGGTGGCTGATAGTGGATAAGGATATTTGGACTAAGCTAGAGGGAGGGTGGGGACAGTAGTTAGCAGGAGGCTGGGAGTATGCGAGGTGTCTGATGAGTGTAGGTATAAGTGGGAGGGGTTTGGATTAGGGGAGATTATGGGATTGGGTAATGGATGCTGGGGGTGTAGAAATGCTTAGAATAAATGTAGGTGTAGCGGAGGTGGGTGGGAAATGGGTACAGTGTAGGGGAATGGAGCAGGTTATACCCAGGTCACAGGAGACTGAGAGCCCAAGAACCTATCTGTTCAACTACCTTAAGAGTAAGCAACCATTTAACAGGTTTAACTGCCCAAAATGCTACAGGCAGGATAAGAGAGATATGGCTGTTTGCTGAGATAAAATGGCTAGTTCAGGCCAAATGTGAGGGCAGGTCTGGGGGGGGTACAGATAGAAAGACTATGGAAAAGTACGGCCAGTACACCTGTGCTTGCCACTATAGGAAGAGAAAGCAGTGATAGGGAATAATCATTAAGTTATGGGCTGTTTTGCAAGGTGCAGTAAAAAATGCACGTACAGATACTTGTCTTAAATGTCCGCAACTGAGAGAGGTAACAAAGCACAGCTGGTGAAGCTTGGATATTTCTGTGAGTCTGAGGTATCCTAGCTGCAGTGAATAGCCTTGTTTTGAGGTAGGATTGCTGTGGAAATAAAGGGGAGAGAGAGAAAAATTAGTTACGAGACAGTAGAAAAGGGCAGAAGAGTGGTAGCAATATGTATAGTGATACAGAAAATAGAGAAAGGTAGGGGCAACTAAGTTAACAATGATAAAATACAAGCTCTGAGGCACTATTCAAAATGCACCACCATGATACACCAGTAACTGGGGAAGGAGGTTAGAATACACCATCGAATACAATACATTACAATTCCTGTGCCTTGCAGGCACTCAACTTAGCAAGCCTGGAAGTACCTCTGAGCGCTGTTGCCTATGGATTCAGTTGTGACACAACAGGCATGCAGCCCAGTTTCCAGGGGCTTTAACAGCAAAATTATGTTAATAGCAATGTAGCTGAACAATGTTAGAAAAGCAGTTGCACTACTTTTGAAAATTAGAACAACAGCTCTGGCTGTTTAAACAGCTGCAGTGCTCAACCCCAAGATAGCTCTATTTACTCAAACAGCTTTACAGCAGGGAACACAAAAAGCTTAATATAGTTGCAGTGCTCAACCCTAAAACAACAATATTTACTCAGAACTTTAACAGCAGACAAAACCCTCAGAGCTTAATGTAGTGCGGGTTTTCCACGAAAGACTCAAAAGACAATCATAAGGCCTTCTTTAGCTATGTTAGAAACCTAGGAGGAACCCAAATATATGCTCCAGAACTAGTTCAAAATGATGTGAAGATTGACTGATCCTACAGACAACATAAACATACTGCTGTTCACAGGTTGTTCAGTGCTCCCTCCCCCCCCCAAAGGAGGAGATCTAATATATCCCCCACAAACATCATAGTCAACAACATAACAGGGTTAACTAGAACAACGGCTCTGTCCATTTAACTAGGTACAGTGCACTAGCCTAAAACAAGGCTATTTACTCAAAATCAATTACAGTAGGAAGAATCCAAGGGGTTTAAGGTACAGGGTCTCTGCACTTAACTATACCACGTAACAGTTTTTTTTAAGGGCACAAATGCGATAACTCATAGCAAACATAAACATAGAAGTCTTAGCAGCACTCACTTCTTCTTCTTCCAGCTTTTCCCGGTTAGGGTTTGCCACAGCGGAACTCCGGTCCGCTAATGATTGGCAGTAGATTTTTTACGGGTGCTGAGGTGCCAGCTCGACGTCCAACCACTAACAGGTGTAAAACATATCCATTCAGTATTATTTTCACACAAGATAGCATAAAGTAATGCAGAGTGTGCACATATGGCTGGACAAAACTTAAACAAACTTACGTGGCAAGCACATGGTGTTGGGGTGAGTAGGAGAAAGAGTAAAGTTTGAAAATGGAGCCTTTCCAGGGCCAAGTATATATAAAACCTTTGTCCTCACCTGATTAGTCAGGGGGAGGGGCAGCTAGGTAGCTAGCTACCTGGTTCCATTCAGCAGAGTGCCGAAAAGAGAGGTAAAGGTAAAGGCTGTTGTGCAACTTATAGATTAATGACCCAGGTCACAGGAGATCGAGAGTCCAAGAACCTATCTGTACAGGTACCTTAAGGGTAAGCAACCATTTAACAGGTTTCACTGCCCAAAATTCTATAGGCAGGTCAGGAGAGATAGACCTGTTTGCTGAGATAAAATGGATAGTTCAGGCCGAATGTGAGGGCAGGTCTAGGGGGGTATAGCTAGAAAGACTAAGGAAAAGTACAGCCAGTACACTTGTGCTTGTTACTACAGGAAGAGAAGGCAGTGATAGGGAATAATCATTAAGTTATGGGCTGTTTTGAAAGGTGCAGTAAAAAATGTATGTACAGGTACTTGTCTTAAATGTCTGCAGCTGAGAGAAGTAATAAAGCACAGCTGGTGAAGCTGGTGTTTCCATGAATCTGAGGAATCCCTGCTGCAGGGATTAGCCTTGTTTGAGGTAGGATTGAGGTACTTGTCTTAAATGCCTGCAGCTGAGAGAAGTAATAAAGCACAGCTGGTGAAGCTGGCGTTTCCATGAATCTGAGGAATCCTAGCTGCAGGGATTAGCCTTGTTTGAGGTAGGATTGATGTACTTGTCTTAAATGCCCACAGCTGAGAGAAGTAATAAAGCACAGCTGGTAAAGCTTGGCATTTCTGTGAATCTGTGGGATCCTAGCTACAGGGAATAGTCTTGTTTTGAGATAGGATTGGTGGCAAGCACACAGTGTTGGGGTGCATAGGAGAAAGTCAAGTTTGAAAAAAACCTATCTAGATAGATAGACAGATGCATTTCTGGGTCTCGCTTGTTGTGTCTCCAATTCTTTTCCTTTTACAACTGCTCATGTCTTCATTTTCTGTATGTTCACAGCCTGATATTAAAAAGTGCTCATGGGTGAATCTTCAGTACAGTGACAATGTCTTCCACTTAACCATTGTGTTCTACTATGAGTGTCAGGCCTACATTATTTGGATTGGTTTCTTATGCCCAATAGCTGGGAAGTTCATTTATGTCATGTTACCTCACCAGCTGGGGTCAGTACATGCAAGAACCTGCATATCTTTGTAGCTGTGTAGGTGTTACTTGCTCTTCTGTTTCATTCATACTAACAGCATCTTACTTCATTACAGCAAGAGTTAGTCTCTAACTGAAAAAACATAAGTTTGAAACAAGTTATGTGCACCTTACTTTTTTCTTTCCCATTCTCTGACTCTATTGTTACTATGCCAGGATTAAATCTGGCAGAACAAGTGTGTTTTCACACAGTCATTGCTGAGTTATAGGAAATCATTAGCGAGTGCTGGAAATAACTGGGCATGTTACTTCATGATCACAGAGATTGTCACATCTCATAAATGGATTTGCTTGTCTGTCATCACAATTGTGCTGTGCCTTTTGATCCTTTTCTTGTAAGTAGAAAGCAAATGCTAGGAGGGTATTGACTGATAAATGTAGCCATTCATTTAGTATTATGAATGTTTCTTACACTGCTCTGTGACACATCCCCTAGTTATAGATTCAGATCCATCTGCCCTCCTGAATTTAAATTCTGATTAAATAGGTCAGTAAGCTTCCAGTTAGTAGTGAAGATATTTATTACATACATAGATCTCAACTTCTTACCTGCAGAATCAGGGACAACCTGGAGCACTTTAAAATACTAGTACTGTTAACTTAAGACGTCGGCAGAATAAGAAAACGTGCTTTTCTTAAGTAGAACAGATCTATATAATTGTCATTATTCATTAAGTGTAATCTACCACCTTTTCTCCAAAAATCAATAGGTTTTAGGAGGGATTAGGAGGGTGTGAGGAAAATTATGAGCCAAAATTAGAGACATCCTTGGGGACAGTCAGGAGGTATGATTATGTGTTTTAAACTGTACACAGATTAATGGGTAAGCATATTTGTAGCTCGGGAAAATACTGTTATTTTTCTTACAGGTTTTACTTGAGTGCCATATTATAGAAATTCTTTATTATAAGATATACATTAGATTCAGTTTAACCGATGCAATGTTTTTTTTCATTTTTTTCTGTGATGTTTTCAGCACACGTATGTTGGCTTACAGTACAACAGAAAGTAGTAGTAAGAATATCAGTAAGAATAGTACTGTGGCTGCAACAGATGTAATCTTCTGGATGGTATTTTAATGTCTCACCAAAGCTTAAACAATGTAGAATCTCAGCACATTCTCAAAGGGCTGACAAAACAGGAAAGGTAACCATCACTTTCTAAATGTTGAACAGGTGGGAAAAACACTGAACAACCTGTAAATAGCTTCATGAACTGCAGTTTCTGTAATAATGATATGGAGTTATCTGATAGGGAAAACATACATCAGGTTAGATGGAATCATTAGTAAAATGGTCAACAAGAAGATTCTCTAAATGTGTAAGACAACAAGCTGATGTAGATTGTACCATATAGCATTCTGTTCTCTGTTATACAAATGCATATAAATACATAGAACCACATGCAAAAGTGTGCATACACACACACACACACACACACACACACACACACACACACACACACACACACAATCTAGAACTTTATTCTTTCTATTAAATCATGAATGTATTTGGCATATATGTTAGCAAAGGACTGCAATTACAAATGAGGAATATTGCTCTGATCATACTATGTGGATTCTTAGGTTCACATGACTACGATACTGGGCCATTTCATAAGGCTGGAATGCTAACCAAACATGCAATAATACAGGATATTAAAAATATGCAATAATGCATGATATTAATTATGTATGCATCTGTCAATATCAGCTGCCTGCTTGCAACATGAGGGTAGTACTATTCTAAACAGCATACAAATATGAGCATTTGAAATTACAAACACCCAATGTAAATTCTATGCTGTGCAGTAAACTGAAAAGTTACTGTTGGAACCTGAATATTTTGGCTATGTGCTAATGCTTTAATAGTTAAATGGTTAACTTTAGTATGCAAATAAAAATATAAATATGCAAATGTATACAGTCTGGCATTAAGACCTCAAATTAACTGCCTTTTAAAATAGTTAAAATAAATAAGGAATTAAAATAAATATATAAGCAGTGATGTTAGTGTCAGTGGTGTAACAGGTAGCAAACTTGCTTTTATTATAGAAGGCTGTGGGTTCTATTCCCACAGTGGGTAGATTGATTGATCACTGACACTGTAGTGCAGCATAGGAGAGGTGCTGCACTCCTGAGCATGTCATCCTTTGAATGGGATGTTAAACCATGGACCTGTCTGCTTGAGTTACTGGTAGCTCAAGTGGATGTAAGAGATCCCACAGCACCCATTGAAAGAATTAGGGTCCTTTATTTATAAAAACACAAACATTTACAATAAACACACACACACACACACACATATATATATATATATATATATATATATATATATATATATATATATATATGTATGGGGCCTAGGACACATGCTCGAACACACATACACGAAAGCACTTAACATTGAAAAGTGCTTCCGTGTATGTGCAGTTCAAAAAACAAAATCTACATTTCTTCCGGGGGGGGGGGGCATTTGCCCCCTGCACCCCTTACTTTATTATTCTCACTCCGAGATTGCACTACAGTGGGGAAAAGGGAATTTTCCCTTACCCGCACTGTAGTCCAATCTACGAAACAGGCACACATACACGGAAGCACTTGTCGATGTTAAGCGCTTTCGTGTATGTGTGTTCGATGTTTTGTGATTCAGACATATGCTAGTCGAGCATGTGTCCCTGATCCCATATACACACACACACACACATATATATATATATATATATATATATATTTCCAATATATACATTATTTACATAGGTAAATGTTTTTACAATCTTATTAATAAATGCCATGAAGACATGCGTAAATGGGCGTGCCTTTGTTGAAGGTTGGACGTCGAGCTGGCACCTCGGTGTTTGTGAAAATGTACTGTCAATCATGCTAAATTCACTTTTTCATTGAACAAAATTTCCTTAACTCTTTGATTCCAAATTAACCATTTTTTGCAAAACATTTTTTATCAGTTTTTATTACATACATTTCACTTTTTCTTTTACAATAACCATACTTGATCATATCCTTGTTTAGTTGACTTACATTTTCAATTCCTTCTAAATATTTCATATCAATTAGCTTCTTCCATAAAGTTTTACTTTATCTACATCCTAGACAAAAAACATGCTCACTAGTCTCAAATTCTTTACAATACAGACAAATTTGTTCTTTTTTCATCTAAATGGCATATTTGCCTTCACTAGAAGCTTTTGTATACTAAGTCTCCATAAAAAATCTTGACATTCAGCCATTTCTTTCCATCTTGACATTCTAGCTTGTACTACTGCAATTTTAACTCTGAATAATTATCTGCATGAATGTACACACAAATGTTTATTGATAACTTTATTGTACCATTTTCCTCTATCACTTTCTATTTCATCAGGTTTTATTTTCCATGATAACATTTTCTGATGGTAATTATTTGCTTCATAATTGGTCCATAACCTCTTTCTTTTATTATTCATTATACTTAAATTTCAATATTTGTATTAGTAATGAGTCATCATTACACTTTAAACATTGTAACACTTTAAATATGTGCAATGATGCTGCGTAGACTATAGTATTAATCAATCCTACCCCGCTTCTTTTCTATTAACATATAGTACACCTCTCTTTACTGGGTTTAATCTAAAACCCAAAATAAATGAAAAAAATATATTGTAAACTTCCTTTTCAAACAAAACAGGCATGTTAAAGACATTTGCCAAACGTGAAATTCTTGCAAATCAAATGAGCTTCTTTTTAAAGGACAATTTAAAAGTTTTCCAGAAACAACATATATAATTCATATTTATTTTTTTTCTTTCCATGACTGTAAAGTATTTTCCAAAACAAATCCCAAGCATTTTTATATTTGCTAAGTTAAACTTAATATCTCCCAACATACCATCAAAACCTAATCCTTACCTTTTCTGTTTATTTATTCTTAAACCTATTACATTTAAATAGTCTTGCAAAACTTTTAGTATTCTACTCATACCTAAACTATTTTTTGTAGTAATTATAATAACATCTGCATAAGAATACAAAATTGGTACAACTACCCCTCATTAGATATACAAGTCTTTTCCATTTTTAATTTTAAATATGGATATCACATTAATTATTAGAGAAAATATTATACTACTCAAGGGACATCCTTGTTTTATATCCTTCTGAAGCACAATTTCCTTACTTAACCAATCATTAACCAAAGTCCTCACTACATTAAATTTATATGCTGTCATACAGGCCCTTATCATTTTGCTCCCTATATTATATGATTTCAATGTTTCCTATAATACATTGTGCTGAATAGAATCAAATGCTTTGCTTACATCACCTACCATAATTCTAAGCTTCATTATTTCATATAATACATCATCTACTAATTCTAGAATATCTAAAAGCAACTCCTGGACATTCTTTCCTTTTATACCATATCTGTTTTTATTTATGACTTTATTTTGCTTTCCATTTTTCTCTGTAAAATCTTCATAAATATTTTATAGTCTGTATTCTTCAAAATTATTGGTCTCCAATTCTGAATTTCTTCTTTGCAACCTTTTTTCCATATGAGTTTTATTACTCCATTACATAGCTCTTTATATCAAAATCACTTATGTAACCATTCATTTAACACCCTAAAATATCCATTTTGTGACCTTGTTATATTTTTATACATTATGTATTCTCTTCTATACAGACCGGCTGCTGCTTCCACATTGACTAACTTTAATACATGTTCTAATTCCTCCATTACAATATTTTTATCTATTTCCTTACTGTCTTGTTCTAAAATAGAAACTACTTTCCATTCATCATGAATTTTTATACTTTGTCCTTTAAATAATTATTCCATATATTTTTATTATTGTCATAATTGAATCCTATTATACATTATACCATTTATATCCCCCATTTACCTCATTATAGTATTTTCATTAATAATCTTACTCAAATAAGCTGTAATTTCTCCTTTTTCCCATGCAAAAATACATCTGCTTATTGCAATAAATGCTTTATTTTTGCTTTATTTAAATTATAAACTTCCTGTTCTTTAACAAAAAAATGTTTCATTTCTATCCAGACTATTAAACATCTCATTACTTAATGTTCTATACTTGATTTTTTTCTTCCTTTCTTTTCTTGCTCACACTACATCTAACATTCCTTATACTTTTGTTTAAAACACAACTACCATTCTAATCAATCCTTATAAAAGACTCTCATCTCTCTGTGATCTTGTCACAGTTCCAGAATGTTATCATTTCCTTTCTCTTCCTATTTAACTTCATTTTTTCTTTTAATCTTTTGCCTGTTTTCAAATGCTCATCATTCCCTTTTAACCTAATCCAAATAGGTCTATGGTTGGAAAAACATATTGTCAAAACACTTTCTTTTAATATCAGTAAATCTGAAGAAAATAGAAAATAATCTATTTCCATTCTATGCTTTCCTGTACTGTAAGTCTATGTGCTTTTATCCCAAATTCTCAATTGCCCACATTTTATAATTTGTAATACTTTTTAATGTCATAATCTTTCTTCCTCTGATGCCTTAAATTACAGCTGCAAAAAGAAAAATCCACAGTATCCCTCAAAGTCTCAGAAAACCCAATGTGCAATTGCTTGTTCTGCGAAGTTTGTGCCTGGTTTCTTAAATTACATTTGAAATCACCTACCACAATTATCTCAATATTTATAGCAACACAGTGAATTAAATTTTTAAACTTATGTTCTCTCTCTCATTTTGTCACATAAGCATAAATTGTGATAATTCTCAAAACGTGATCATTCCATCTTATATCAACAATGGGAATTCTACCCAGTATAATGAAAATCTAAAGCTTTTACCATATCCTTGTACAAAATAACTATCCCTAAACAAGTCTCTTTCCCTAGATTCTGAATCACAATATTTCCCCATCATATTTTGGTTTGATATATTTCTTGTTTAGTTAAGAATCTAGAATCTTCGAGAATAATAATATCACTATCCTGTTGTTTACACCACACTAATACTTATCCTTCTTACCAAACATTTTAAACTATTAATATTTATTGCCAACATTTTACAAGTAGCAATGTCTTATTTATGTTATCCATTTCCTTTGTCTTTTCTTTACTGTGACCTTCTATAATTTTCCTTTTTCTTTCCTGTACTCTTTTACCAATAGAATTCTTTTTTGTTTAACAACATTCCATTTTATGTCTTCCTTATCACTAACATCTGAGCCTTCTTCAAATACTGCCTTTTTTCATTATCAACTTCTTGCTTTTCTTGCTCACTTTCTGGAACATCTGTCTGTATTAAACCTGGGAAATATATTTACAACTTGCTCAATAATTCTGTGGACCATCTTCCAAGCTCGCGTCAGCCACAAACTCTTGAGCCAAAACTCTTACCCAGCATTCCCCTCTCCCTGTTACCTCAGATTTCATTTGCCGCGTCACCATTCGGTCATGTCAATCTACTTCTCTTGAGCTAAGTACAATATTTGTTGTCATTCTAGTCTAAAACAACTTTTTCTCACAGAAAAGTTTCTAAATTGTTTTCTCTTACCTTATCACATTTAGCGATTATCCTTTCTTAAATTTTTTCCAATCTTTTTACTGTGAGGTATTTTCCTCTATACCATTGTTGGTAGACCCCTTTTCTTCTTTACATTCGGGTATTTCTTGTACCATTGCTGGTATTCTTTCTGTTTCATTCTTTTCTATCATGGATAAAAAAGGTAGCCCAGGATTTAAGAGATGTTCAGATTGTGGACATAAATTACCTACTTCCGATGCACATTCTGTGTGTGTCTATTGTTTGGGTGTGCCTCATTTATCAGTTGATCTGCCCTGTGCAATTTGTAAGAACTTCTCTAACAGGACGTTGATTGAGAGGAAACATAAATTGTTGCTGAAGGGACTACTCAAATCTCCCTTTTCAAAGGCTATTTCTGGGTTGGAGGCCTCAACCCCACCTAGATCCCATAAGAAAAAAACTGATGATCTTTCAAAGGCCAAATCTCTTCCTTCGTCCCCGGCTGGGGACTCCCATCAACCGAGACCCAAGAAGGCTAAGCTTTCTACTTTGGATCTAACTCTTTTGGTTCCAGTGCTTTCGGTGCCTAGACCCTCGGCACCAAGGCCATCGGCGCCATCTGTGACTTCGGCACCGAGGCCATCAGCGCCATCTGTGACTTCAGCACTGACTAGCATGCCCCTTACCATATCGGTACCGATGGGCTTCTCAGTTCAGACCTCTCTACTGGCACCAACTATCCTGTCAGCGCAGACTGTAACCACAGTGGCTCCAATATCTTCCCCGGAACTGACAACTCAGTTACTGACACTGATTTTTTCGGTCCCAGCTTCAGCACCGACAACCACTTCGGCACCGACCTTACTGTCGGTGCAGACCATGACTTTGGCACCGATGATTTCCTCGGTGCAGACACCTGTAGTACAGTCCTTTATGGCACCGTTGTTTTCAGTGCAGACTAGTGATGTGGGCACCGAGCTTGTCCCAACTGTGGATAGACCTGACTCCCCCTCAGCCAGGTTCGTGAAATCCACTAGAAGTCTCTCTGAACATGATGTGTTGCATCTTGTGGATCAAGTGCTTTTGGCCAGAGGTATCCCACCCCCCAGGACCTATCCTTCCTTGGGAGGTGATCACCCTTTGCCAAAGACCCCTACTTATTCTCCTCCTTCAATGCCTTTGAAGCCCTTTGATATAGCACAGTCTTCCCCCTCTACGGTTCCCTTCATAGACCTCCCTAAGGAACCGCAGTTGCCTTCGTGGCAGGAGAGTTTTCCTACAACCCAGAATGTTAGCTGTGGCGTACGTAATTTGGTGTTTCACAGCCATCCAGGGACTCCAAGTTGGCAGGCTGAGCCACTTAGGGGAGGGGTGACCCCTGTCCAGGACACTTACCCCTCTTCAGGTGGACCGGCCTTCCAACCAATGGAGAAGGCTTTGGCATCTGCTGGTGATACTGTGCTGTCAATCTCCCCACCCTCCTCTGGCCCGCTATGTACACAAGCCGCTCCTAGCGGACACTGGGCACAAGGGCTGCAGGATGAACTCCCACAGGAAACCCCTTTTGCGTTGTCTTCCCCAGCTTCTCCCTCTGAGGAAGTTTATCACAAAAGCTTGTGCAAGAGGAAGCACATGGACTCCACAGAGGAGTCCCTTACTGAAGACACCGACTTTGATGATGGGGAAGGATTCCCTCGCTCACCCTCTGAGGTATCCTTTGGTGATATCCTCAAAACCCTTAAACAGAGGGTGACTGGCAGCCCTCTAACCCAACCTCTGAAGAGTCTGTGTTCCTGCAGGCCTTTCGTGCCCAGCCCCCTACCACCTGGGTTACTCCACCTGCCGATGAACTGGTCCAGCTCATCGTGCAGAGTGCATGGAAGGCTCCTGATACCATTGAGGCCATTCCCCGGAGGCCAGATAAATTTTTGTCCCGTCCTGCTACTGAACCCCATTGGTCCAAAGGTCTTCCTGTAGATGCTCTGGTGGTGGCAGCCACAACCAAGAAGGACCTGGTGGAAGAAGAAAGCCAGACTGTCCATCCACCCAACAAAGAGTCACGGGCTCTGGACAGAATCGGGAAGCATACTTTTGCATCAGCGACCTTTGCAATCAGGTCCCTGAATTGTATGGCAAACTTCACCAGGCTTCAAAGGGGTTTAGTATCTGAGCTCTCTGAAACTTTGGCTGGTGCCATATCTGATGAGGTCTGTGACAAAGTGGCCTCTTAGCTGGCTACCATTGAATCGATATCAAACTCCTCCCTGCGCCTGATATCTCACTCATCAGAAGGAACAGCTAGAGCGGCAAGTTCAGGCGTTGTTTTGAGGCGGCATGCCTGGATGCGCTTATGTAATTTCACGGAACCCTTCAAGGCTTCCTTTCTCAATGCTCCCATCAAAGCCTCTTCACTGTTTGGACCCAACATTAAAAATACACTAGCCAGATGTGAACAGGACGGTAAAATCTTTTCTGCCATAGGTGTCCGTTATTCTTCCCTTCAATGTGCTTTCTCCAGAAACCAGAAGAGTGAGAAGATATGGTACAAAACATCTCAGGGTCCTTTCTGTGACACACAGACCAAGTTCTCCCCTAGAGGTAGAGGGGGAATCTCTCAGGGAAGACGCCCTTTTCAAGGCAGAGGTGGTCTGCGTAACCAGGGTTCCAGGAATTCCTTTCCTGGTCAATCCTATCAGCACTCCTGAAGTGCAGCCCAACTCCTTTCCTCTGGAGGTGGTTGGGGGTCATTTCTCCTTGTACCCTCTGCCTGGCTAACCATCACCACCGACTCTTGGGTACAAGGGATAATAAGCAGACGTTACCATATCCCCTTCGATCTTTGTCCTGCCCCCCCCCCAACAAATTTACCTGACGTTCCACCCAGTCAAAGGGAAAAAGCAGCAATAAAGATAACAAAGCTGCTAAGAAAAAGAGTCATCCAAATAGTCCCTCCAGACCAGATAGGATCCGGATTCCACTCAAGACTATTTTTGGTGCCAAAGAAAACCGGGCAGTGGAGACCAATTTTGGATCTCAGTGTATTGAACAAGTTTGTGAGAGTACAAAAATTCCAGATGGTCACAATACAGTCTATCCTCCCGCATTTGGAAAAAGACAATTGGATGTGCTCGATAGATCTTCAAGATGCGTACTACCACATAAAAGTGGACAGGCCATCAAGAAGATATTTGTGCTTCCGTGCAGGAGCCAGTCACTACCCATTCAGAGTACTGCCCTTCAGAATCTCTACAGCCCCCAGAGTGTTCACAAAGTGCATGGCAGTCATCATAGCTCACTTGCGACTTCAAGGATTCCAAGTATTTCCATACCAAGACGACTGGCTCATCTCCACCCCCACCAGACATCTATTGGAAGAAGCCATGGCATACTCTCTTCTCATTTCAAAAAGGCTAGGCATAACCATAAACTGGCAAAAATCCAATCTCACCCTATCTCTGTCCACAGAATTCACAGGGGTCATATTGGATACAAAGAACTGCAGAGCATCCATTCCAGAGCACAGAATTCTAAGGATAAAGCAACAACTGATCCCAATCCTTTCAAGGGAGAAATCCACAGCTCACACTGTCCTACAGCTGTTGGGTTCCATGGCAGCCTCTATCACCATTGTCCCCCTGGCCAGGTTTCACATGAGGCTTCTACAATGGCTACTGCTCACCCATTGGTATCCTTTTCAGCATCCTCTTTCAGCCAAGATTCGAGTAACCCACAGGTGCAAACAGGATTTAAATTGGTGGATGACCCAAAACCCTTCACAATGGTCTCACCCTTTCTCCCCCCAGCAGCCCAAGGCTACAGTGATGCCTCCCTGATGGGGTGGGGGGGCTATGCCAGGGTCAGACAGTCAAAGGCACTTGGTCTAAATTGGAGGTTTAACTGCATATAAATGTTCTGGAGCTGAGGGCGGTGCTTCTGGCGTTGCAAGCATTCCATCCCCTGCTGCCATCCGGGATTACTGCGATACAATCAGACAATATGGCAGTGATCTGGTACATCAACAAACAGGGCGGAACCAAATCTTGCCCCCTTTGTCAAGAGGCCATGAGGATATGGCAATGGGCAATAGCTACCAACCATTTTCTTCTAGCAGTGACATTCCCGGGAGTGCCAACGTGATAGCAGATAGACTCAGAAGGTGCATTCTACAACCTCACGAGTGGTCCCTGAATCCCTTGATAGTGGCAGAGATCTTCTACCACTGGGGCTGCCCTTGCTGCAACCTCTTTGCATCCCCGACCAACTACAAATGCAGCAACTACTTCGCCCTGATTCCCCATCTGGGACAGTCACCCAGGGACACTCTAGTCCACAATTGGCCCTCGGGTCTTCTTTATGCTTTTCCACCTCTTCCCCTCATTCCCCAGTTTCTGAAGAAAGCCCATCAGTTGAAGAGCAAGGTGATTCTCATAACACCATATTGGCCTTGTCAGATTTGGTTTCCCTTCCTTTGGCCTCATCTGCTATATCAACCATGGATTCTCCATCCAACCCCAGGGTTGATCTCCCATCCACAGAATCTGATTCATCCCAACTTGGACAGCCTGAAGCTTACAGCTTGGCTCCTCCAATTCCCTTGATTGCCAGGCAGAATGATCTTTCTTTACCAGTACGGGACATTCTTATTGCATCTCATAAGTCTTCCACTAGAATAACTTATCTAAGCAAGTGGAAAAGATTTACCTGTTGGATTAAAGAAAAGCAAGTAGATCCTTTCTCAGCACCAGTGTCGATAGTTCTAGAGTATCTAGCTGATCTATTTCAGTTGGGTCTGTCGGCCTCTACCATTAGAGTTCATTCGGCTGCAATATCTATTTTTCATGAGGGTGTCCAAGACTCCTCTCTTATGTTTCACAAATTATGCAAGACCTTCATAAAAGGTGTGAATCATCTGAAGCCCCCTTTTAGAGAACCTATTCAACCATGGGACCTGTCATTAGTTCTACAAACTCTGACAATGCCTCCTTTCGAACCAGCTTCTTCATGCAACCTCAAATATTTGTCATGGAAAACCTTGTTTTTGGTCGCCATTACTTCTGCCAGACATATCTCTGAGCTTCAAGCCTTATGCATCAAGAGTCCATACTTGATTTTTCATAGAGATAGAATGACTTTGAGAACTAATCCTTTCTTTCTACCAAAAGTGATTTCTGAAATGTCCATACCCTAGATATTCACAGGCAAATTCGCTTCTACTTGACTAGGACTAAGGCCTCTCTTAAATCAGACCAGTTATTTTTGGCCTATTCTGGACCTAGATTAGGATGTGCTGTTGCTAAGGTCACATTGGCTAGATGGTTGAAAGACCTTGTGACCTTCATTTATACACAACGTAATATTCCATTACAGACTACCATCAAGGCTCATTTGACAAGGTCAGTGGCAACTTCTGCTGCCTTCCATGCCAGAGCTTCTTTACATGACATCTGTGTAGCTGCAACTTGGGCTACGCCTCATACCTTCATCAATCATTACAAATTGGATTTGGCCTCCAGGGGAAGAGCATCTTTTGGTTCTATGGTGCTTAGGAATGTCCTTCCGTGAGAGCCTCCCAGGAATAGAGGTAGCTGGGGACTCTGTCCCATATGTAAGGAATGAACGAGGATTAACAATATCAGATAAAGAAGTTATGTCTTACCATAACATTCCATCTGTATTGTTGATCCTCGTTCAGTCATTACGACCCTCCCTCCTTCCCCCTCCTGTGGCTTCTAGTGAATCTCACCATCCGGTTCTTTTAGGTCATTTGACCAGAAGTAGCCTCTACCTTCCTTTGACTTGCAAACTCAATCTGAGGTAACAGGGAGAGGGGAATGCTGGGTAAGAGTTTTAGCTCGAGAGTTTGTGGCTGACGCGAGCTTGTAAGATGGCCGGCTCGGTTCCGAGGTCGGAACCAATACCCATACGTAATGACTGAACGAGGATCACCAATACAGATGGAACATTATGGTAAGACATAACTTCATTTTTTGGGAACATAACATGCTGATAGATTTTAGGAATTCCATACAGGGTACTTTGTCAGAAATGCTGTGAAGCTAATTATTTTAATTAAGGAAAGTATTATTGGTGAGACAGAGAAAATTAATAGATTAGACACAATAAGGCCCTACTAAGTTTAATGCTGTTAACTGCCATAAAAAACAATTACAAGGAAATGGAAAACAAAAGTAAAACCACAACTGTAACATAATTGTTAAATGCTGTAAAGGAGATGGAGGTGAAATTTTTTAAAAATGGAAGGAGAAAACTACATATAAATAAATGAAATCTGTGGAAACAATATGTAGAGACTAATGCCCAGGAGGAGTGATACTTCAGGGAAGGAAGGACTTGAGTAATCTATATAATGCTAAATCGAATAATTGGTAAGATAAAAGTCATATCTGTCTAATGTGCACAAAGGAAAATGTTGTAATGGTTTGTTTTCTCTTTTATGTTTGGATGGGCACTCATGTCATTATGCAATATCATGTGATGTTAATAAAAAATGTTAAAAAAAAAAACTAATTCTTGCCCCCAGATAAATGCATAACATGCAGTAGCCATTAAGCATCAATCCAGATTTCCTATTTATCTCTTAGCACAGACTTCTGGACAGAGGCAAAATAATAGATGTGCAAAGATACAAAGTCAGGGACAGATTTTAAATATTGCTCATAAACTTAGAATGTTGCTAGAATAACAAGTTTTGCATTAACCTGCATTTTTGAAGAATATGAAGTCTGAAACTCAAATGTCTGTCATTATTTAATTACTTCAATCCTCAATAATTTGCCAGCAAATAGCAACTTTTATGAGGAACAGAACAAAAATGTGAGACAAAAATCTTTACATTCTGCAAACTTCTGCACATCTGAGAGGTATGCAATCCGGTCACCTTATCCTCAGTGAGTCTGGAACTGTACTTCTTTTTTTATTCACTAACTGTGTGCAAAGGTAAATAATGTAATGCAGCAGCCCATACATGAGGAAAACAATGCAACAAACAGGAATATAATGATGGAGCAAAATGGGAAAGACAAAGTCAGATACTGAAACTTACATATATCTGAAAGCAGTTAAGCAGATCCAAGAAAGTGAGAGGAGAAATGCAAAAAGCAAACATGAAACAGTATGTCAGTCAAAAAAAGTGAATCCAAAGAACTGAAAGTTATCAGCCTGCAACAAAGGACACAAAACAGTGAGCTAGAAATCTTAATATATGGGAATAGCTGAATATATTTTAGTGAAAACCTGATATGGTGATTACTGACATAATCGTGACACAGTTAACAATGGCTATGAAGATGGAGGCAGGGCATCATGAGGTCAGAAGAAACTGTGGAAATGTTGAACTGAGCACATGGCGAACATTCACATTTTCTATGTACACAAAGCAGGCCCCAGCCTCTAAAATGGCAACCTCTAAAACTGTGTATCTTTCTACGCTAAACTAAAGGCGTAGATTAGTTGACTAAGATATATGTCCAATTCATGGGAGAACACTGTTTTTTTTTAACAACAACCTAATAATGGATACTTCAAATGACATACATTAGATGCAGTAGTAGATTTTAAAATAATGAACTTAGCAGAGCTGACCAGCAGGCCAAATAAAGCTATTTTCATAATTGTAAGGTTATCATAGCAAGGTCTCACCCACCCATGCACCTGACACAGATGGAAGGCACAGTGACACAAGCAGGAATTGCTTTTCAGCCTCTGGGTTGCAAATTGTGAAACTAGGAAATCCTGCCTTATAGAAATATGGGGCTCAATGTAGCACATACGTAGCTACAGCTTTAGACATGAAGATGCCTCTGCACATGCTATTTTGGCAGGAGAACACTTGTTTTGCTGATGTACACCTATCCTCAAGATATTGCTTATCAATGACTGACAATGAAACAACAGCATTCCTGAGAATAACGGAGAAGTAAGGACCATAAAATGCTATGATGCTGAAGTAATTTTATTTACAGAGCATACAGTGAAATATCACCAGTTTCTCAATATTTAGTGAATGGTTACTACTGATATTACATGGGCCTAAGACATACAGCAGCTGTTAGACAAGCTTCTAGACTGTATGATGTGAGATTGTTTAACAATGTGCAGTAAACTCTCCTGTTCTTATTCATATTTCTTCATAGGTGGTAAATTTGACATCTCCTGCTTAGTAGATATCAGTCACTCTGTTTTGTTCTTGTTCCAGGTGATGTTGTATTTTATTTATTTATTTATTTTACATTGGTTAACGGTGAAAGTCCAACTGGATATAGGTCCATTTTCAGCGGAGGCCCAGGGAGAAAAACTCCAGACATACATTACATGGATACATACAGTGAAATATTACAAAGTGGACATTTGTTCAACAGTAGATACACATATATTCAAGATTTTCTACAATACACACAGGAAATATTTAGAAATTATTAGCTTTTAAGGGACAACACATACATTATTAGTAGTTAACATAGATTTTGGTAGTGCATGGTTCTGCCAAGTTATCATCCTTACTTTAGTACTTTCCAGTAGGTAAGAGACCAGTTATCAGTTTTTGACTCAGTTAATGAATCAGAGTGATACAATGAAAGTTTCTACATGTGTTAAGGTTTTCATTTATAGATAGTATTTTGAGGCAGGATTAGTCAGGGTTTGTACAGGGACAAAGCCAATGCATTTCTAGGTGTTTTAAAGAGATATTTTGAATTGGGTTAAGGAGGGAACTGTAGTAAGTTCTGCAGGAAGTAAGTTCCAGGTTTTGCTAACAGAGTTGGTAAATAGTGATTCACCAGCTGAATTGTTGGATTTAACAGTCTGCACTAGCATTCTGTTGGAGGAGGGGAGTGTTTTTAGGTTACTGTAGGGGGTGATAATATTTTTCAGTATGGGTGTGCTATCTGGTTGGTAGAGAACTTTGTGAACAACTATTAATTGGTTATATTGAAGTTAGTAGGTTAGTTCTAGCCAGCCTAATGATTTAAGATTTAGACAGTGATGTGTTCTATATGCTGATCCTGTGGTAAAACTGGCAATATTATTGTAGCAGCTAGTAAGTTTATTGAGATCAGATTTGCTTAGGTTTCCAAAGAGGGGTGAGGCATAAAGAAGGGTTGATAGCAAATGTGTACGGGCAATCACAGTTCTAGCTGATGGGGTTAGGAATTGTTTAATCTTATATAAAGAGCCTAGTTTATTATTAACTGTTTTAATAGTTTTGTCGATGTGATCATCAAATTTAAGGTTGTTGTCAATTATTACTCCTAGTAATTTATTACTTGGTTATGGGGAAATTATGGTACCATTGTTAGATGTTATGGTGAGAGATGGTAAAGGGACCTTATGAGTGGGGGTGAAGAGTAACAGCTTAGTTTTATTTGGGTTTAATAGTAGACGGCGACCAGTGAGCCAGTTCTCTACTTTGTTGAAGGTGTTTTGGGATAAAGATTGTAAGTCTGTGAGGGAGGTGGCAGCACAGATTAAGGTCGAGTCATCTGCATACTGAATACATGTTGCATCTGGGATGATTTTATGCAGATCATTAATGAAGATGGAGAATAGGAGGGGTTGTAGAGGGTAAACATGTCCTGACAGCAAGGAATGGTGCCTTCTGTGGTATGACTCAACTATCAATAGTCCATAGGTGTCCCAGAATAATAGTGGGTATTGGGGTGGGAATGTAGTTTTCTGTTCAGCCAAGATACCACTGTGTCATAGTTGGCCATATATGTAGTTTCTGGCAAAGAATTCAATTCCTGATTTTGAATCCTCTGGATCCCTTGTCTGCCGAAGGTTAAAAGCATGGGTTATGGCATTATGATGCAGTATGCTAAGCACTAACGATTCCTTCAGGCATAGGATGAATCCCTGGTCATTCCCACATCACACTCATCAGTGATATAGATGGATTTATTGCCATATTATTTTTGAGAGGTGGAAGTTACATCCCATTTGGCAAAATGTTAGGAAAACATTGCCTATACTATTGATGACAGCCTTTTCAAAGTCATTAATAATAGATGTTGGCGATTAGTTCAACTCCTGTGCCTCAGTGATGTGCTGAAATACCTCATATAGTATATCATACATATTGCCCATTTTACTATTCATCATTGTGTGGGTGAGACATAACAGCCTGTGATTTTCAGCCATACTGTTTCATCTTTGATCTGACCGCAGTTCTTTGTAGACATTGCTCAATGTAAGAAATATCCTTTCCATTAGTATCAGTGCTGATAGGTGCATGCCCTACATGTTGTTTGATGTGGTCAGTTGTAACAATGTCAATGTCTGCATTCTGCTGGTTGACCCATTAAAGGAATTCCCCCTTATGTAATGGGACATATGCATAAAGTCTTGCACAGTGCTGAGTGTGACACTTTGCTAAGGTACTGTGGTGTTTTGGGCTCTCGACATGACCTGCTATTGGCCGTACATGATACCAGGGTTTACAACTTACTGTGGCACATCATTTGATGTGTCCTGAGCAATCTTCTTGAGATATCACCCACTCCTGTGTTAGAACATTGTTTTCTAGAGATGACCACACTGGCTGCTTGTCTCCATGGACTGTAATTGTCATTGCCCTTCTATGACAGTATAAAGTTACTTTTTGCACAGAACACCAATATGTATGTTTTCATCTATGCTTTTTCCAACAGTCTATATAAAAATTGATGTTAAAGCTTGAACTGCCCTTCTGTGAGGTGCCTCAATAATGCATCTAGGTGAAGGTACATATTTATCCAGAAATGTTCCTTTCAAAAGGATTATTGATTTATAAGATGCTGATTTTAAACATGAAGGTGTCGCTCCTTTTACCTGCAGCAGATCATACCAACAGCACCTGTTGTGATTGGTGAACAGATATGGTACCCATGGCTTGATATGATGCCAAGTTGTGTTGGCTGTGTTGCCTGGGCTTTATGCCAACTGCATAAATGTAAGTTGGAGTTTCTGTACTTGCTTCTCAACTGTTTTCTCCATAGTATGACACAGTGCCACATCTATTGCATCTTACCTGCACCAGAGAGCCTGCAGGATGCCTTCCACATTTACCCTACATCTTGTATAGCTATGATTATATCTGCAGGGCAGGAATGTTTGAACTAGTTACCTTTAGAAGTGTTCTCCTTTTGAGATGCACAACGTCATACATCTCAGACATCCCTGATTTTGAGTAGTGCCCTTGATTAAGGCTTACAGAGTTTCCCTGTCCCTGTTACAGTTGTTTACCTTTTGTGGAAAGGTGGTACGTAATGGTCTAGAACTCATGGCATTCATTAACACTGCAGACATCCTTTGGTTGAAAATAAACATTTGACTTTATTATTTATTTCCTCTTAATCTATCACATTTTATGTTGTATTACCATGTGCCTTAATTGCTCCTGTTTTTTGAATCCTTATGTCGCAGTATGAGGCTGAATACTTGGAGCATAGTCATCATTGTCAGCTACATTTTTCATGTTGTAAGTGTTTCATTGCCTATATAACATTTACCATCTCTTTGTAGCCACATCCAATTGATATTAGCCAGAAGTACTCTTCCCGGTACCCGTACTGTACTCAGAAATCACTCCTTCTGTAATTCATACTGAGTTACATGCATTGGTAGCATATCTAAATAGGACTGTAAATTCTTTTCTATAAGACCCATTGCTCCTACTACTATTAGAACTATCTGGGTAGGTATCCTTCTACCATGTTGCCCTTGTTTCTGCCAGCAAATCTTGGTATTTTATGACTGTGTCTGTCTGTATGTAGGACACTGTAACTACTGGGAGTAGTGATTTCAATGATCAGTGTTAATTTTGTCTTCTTTTCCTAGACTACTTTATCTGGATTTCTCGCATCCATTTTTTCAGTTGTTGGTAATGGGTGATCCCATGTAATATAAACGTCATCATTCTCTGCAACACTTTGCAGCTCATGTTTTCAATGCTTTTCCGCTACTTCAGTACTGTAATATTTGCACAATCCCCAAGGTAACAGTCTGGCCACATTATTAAGACTTTCAGTATACAGGCCTTCTGCCATTAGTGTATCATACCCAGCAAAAAGATGTGCAACTGTATCCAGTTCTGCTTTACAGAACCTGCATATGTCTGTTTGGCCCACATACTCAATTGATTTTGTAAATCAATGTGTATATAATGAGTTGCCAATATTAACCTTTCATCTTTTAATTTAAATATATCTCTCCTTAACCATTCCTGCATCAGATCTTTTCTGTATTTGCAGCTATATGCCTTTTCCACATTTCTTGCCTTTTCATCTGATTGTTGTCCTTATATTCTTTCTTTTGTATTTTGGCACATTCAGTTGTTTCCTGATTTTTTATCTACTTCTAGTTTGATTTCCATTTCCACTTGACATTGGTATGCCTAGGCTAAACTAAGAAAGGAGGTCATCTTAGACTTGTTCTCTTCATGTTTCAAAACGTTCCCTATGTCTTGGTCTGATGAGGTCAGCAGATACGTATGTTGCCCTATGATTGCAGATCTGTACATGTAATTGATTTCGAAGAGGCCCATAACTTCTTTAGAATGAGGAATATATAATCTTGGTATACACTGATTTTTATATATGATTTGATAAGTGTGAGGCATTTTTCTTGTTTTCCTGTCTAACTAATCCAATACCTTTTAGAGCCAGTCAATCACCCCAAAACTGCAAGTTAGAAAAGGAAGAGGAAATTGGTTTATAGCTTTGACTTTGTTCTTAGATGTCAGGGCTGCTTTCAGTATTAAATTTAGTCTTCTAAAATTTTCTGTTCAGCCAAGATACCACTTATACACTCCCTCCTGGTCAAGTTCATTTATATCACACTCTTGTCCTAGACTGATATTTTCTTTGTGCTGCAGCTTTCCTGCTTTAAATGTTACTTTTGCACATTTAAAGACCAAATGGCATTCTTATATCATCTGACAAAGTTTTGACGACTGCCAGTTGTGCTTTTAGCTCCTCATTTGATGAACTACACAGTTTTAAATCATCCACAAAAAGAAGATGAGACGTCTTTACACTTTGTTGTTTTCTTGGAGCCAAATTGCAACCATGCCCTAATCTGTTAAGTAGACAGTTTAATGGGTTAAGGGTAAGACAAAAGAGTAACAGTGACAAAGAGTCACCCTGGAATATCCCCCTTTGAATTTGTATCTCTGGGATAATAATTTGTTCCTTTTCATAACTTAGCTGCAAAATGGCTTACTACAGTTTCATGGTCACTGTAACGTAACTGATCAATGTAGGATGCATCTTATACATTTGTAAACACTCCTTTATCCACGAATGTGGGATGCTGTCAAATGCTTTTTTTGTAGTCTATCCATGCCATACTTAGATTCTTCCCATCTTTACAATTCTCCATTTTATCTTTATTTAACGACAAATGATCCTTTGTTCCATATGACTTTCTTTGTAACCCTTTTAGACTATTACCATGATTGGGTTTTCTTCCTAATGACTATAAACTCTGTCAGCATAAATTACAGTGAATAGTTTATACATTATAAGAAGGCTAGTTACTGGTCTATAGTTTTTAGGATAGCTTGCGTGTTCATTCGTAAGGAGGAGTATCATTTATCCTGCCGTTAACCAGGATGGTGTCTGTTCAGGGTGCCCATATAAATAATCCTTACTCATGGCTAAATCTTCATGTAAAGATGTTACTACTTTTAGCCAGTAGTTAGGTACTTCATCTGGGCCTGGGGTTTTCCATTTAGGAGCTTTTCATTTTGTTTCAATTTCTGTGGCCATTACTTCATCCCATTTCATATCCCGTACATTTCAACCTCTGACTGTTTCTTTAACTTCTATCCATTCAGCATCTGTATTATGTTCTACATGATCTTCAGAGATATTCCAAAATGTGTCTATTTCTTCTTTTTTTGTTGGTGTTTCTATTTCTTTTGTTTTGTTTCCCAATTATCTATACAACTTTTTGGGGTCATCAATGAACTGCTTATTTTGTACGTTTCCTTTATATTTATCTGCATATCTTCCTAGTTTTTCTGCTTGTGCCCATATCTTTAGTTTATTATTTGCAGTAGTGTATGATAGATCCTGGTCTGTTCTAATACTGCTCGTTGAGTCTACATGTCTATCTCTCTAAGTATTTTTGTTGAGCTGTTCCCTCTTCTCTACTCTTTTAACAGTGACACTTCTTATCTTAATTACTTTATAGTTTTCTCTATTTGACACGATCGTAACGATATTTGATTTCTTCCCTTTCTTTCTCTTATTCCCTGTATTTTTGTGATAAGATTTTATGGGTTATTAATTCAGCTACACAGTAATGTATCCTATTTACATCTGTTATGTCACATAAATTTCTGTTAATAGTCTTGATTACTATGTTCATTTGTTTTATCAGACTTCTAACATTTTAGGTCTTATTGACTTTCTGTAATCTGTTTTGTTGATCTTATCTATCTTTCTCTATTAAATCAAACAACTCTTCTCTTAGATCATTTTCTTCTATACAGAAGACACATTCTTTGTTCTCCATTTTCTGGGCATTCTACAGAACATTCCAGAACATCTTCCTGTGACATATTCTCTTCAGTTGCATTCTGCATCATCCCTTACTCTTTCATATGGGAACTCACTGGTCTATCACTCCACAACATCGAACGGATCAGAGTTGCAACCATTTCCTGTCCCTTCCCTTGCTGTGCAACTCCAACTGAACATTTGTACTGGTTTCTTACAGAAGGTCCAAGTATCTTCATATGGCAACTGATCAGATGCTTCTGCTTCCACAAATTTCCTTATTTTGGGGACTCACTATTCTATCAAGCTGTGACATTACTAGCATTGCATCTTCTACACTAAATCCTTCACTTCACAGGTAATCCATAACTTCAGTTTCTATTTCTTTAACTCCTTCATTAATGATCCTCTTTTCAACCTTCCCTCTTTGTTTTCTTATTTTTGTATTGCAAAATTTTCCATATCTGTATGCTTTTGCCTGTATTTCTCTTCGGTTATCTTTGGCACTGCTGTTTTTCTATTGATTAGTTTTGCTTTCTCTTTTATATAAATATTGCACCACATTAAATTTATTTTTTGCACCACATTAAATTTCTTTTTCTTTCCCATGTCCATATTTCTTCTTCAGATCTCTCTCACTGTATCTGTTTCTCCTTATTTTGAGGACTCATTGTTACATCATGTTGTGACATGACCTTTATTGGACTTTCTACACTAAATCCTTCACTTTGCAGGTATTCCATAGGTTTAATTTCTATTTGTTTAATTTCTACTTTACTAATCTTCTGTTCTATACTCTCCCTTTGTGATCTTATATTTTGCATTGTGAAACTTTCCATATCTGGGTGGCTTTGTCTGTATTACTATTCAAATATCTTTGGAGCTGTTTTTTTTTTGTATTGATTAGTTTGGCTTTCTCCTTTTCATAGATATTACACCACATTAGATCTCTCTTTCTTTCCCATGTCCACATTTGTTCAGCAGGTAATGCTGTCAGAGTTTCAGACCATCATACTTAACATCCTCAGCTTGCATCCTCTGTCTGTTTATGGACCACTCTTCTAATATGGGGCCTTTGCAACTGCATTGCTTTGGCACACTTTTGAATTATATTCAGCACATATAAAGAGATGAGAACCTAGATACACACAGACATCTGCATTTGTTGAAAATGAGATTTTGAAAGTACATTTGGACAACACAAGTAAATATAAATTACACAATTAATCAAATGTTATAAGAAACCAAAATTAAATGCAGAGCAACATTTAGAATTTCTGAACATTTTTGGATAAAACTATATTCTTGGAGATTTCAGTTATCCCAAAAAAATGACTGAAATAAAATACAAGGCATAATGAATCTTGAAAGATAATTCATGATTTCATATACTTGAAAGGATTGGCACAAATTGTTATAAATAAGACAAATAATATTAATCTAATTGATTTATTCTTGACTGCCAGTCCCAAGGAAGATAGCAAATGCCATTAATAAGGCATGCCAACAAAACTCTGCTCACCATTCCAGCAGACATCAAGAGAGGATGGAAGGAGTACTTCAAAAATCTGAATGAATGAATGAATGAATGAATGAATGAATGAATGAATTAATGCACTGCCACATGTACACCTACACTGGGAGAGGAAGGATAACCCACCCTACAAGACATATCAAGTGTTCTAAGGCAAATGAAGTCAGGGAAAGTGTCAGACTCAGATAAAGTTATGCAAAATATGAGCAAGATGTTGGATGCATTAGGGGAAGAATGGCTCCTGAGGGTATGCATTGCAGTAAGAGGTGAGAGGTGTATCCCAGGTGACTACAAAATAAGCAGTCTAGTGCCAGTGTACAAGAACAAAGGGGATGTTTACAACTGTGAACAGTACAGGGGTCTCAAACTCTTGTCACACCCCATGTAAGTGCTGAAGAAGGTAACTGATAACTGTATAAGCAGGGCAGTAGAAATTAAGATGAAAGATAAATAGCTTGGGTTCAGATCAGGATGCAGCACAACTGATCTAGTGTTTGCAGTGAGACAGATAGTTGAAAAGAAGTTGGTGAGGAGAAAATAATCAAACTGGGTATTCCTATACATGGAAAAAAATGATGACCAAGTTCCAAGATAGCCAATTTCGGTAGTCCTGTGATGGTCAGAAGTCCCAAAAGCATATGTAGAATTAGTAAAGTGTATATATAAGGATGGACTGACACAAGTAGAAACAGTGTTCAGACTCACAGAGGGAGCTCCCAGTGGGAGTTTGTTAATGTGTATCAGGGTTCAACTCTAAGCCCACTCCTGGTCATACTCATGATGGACTACATTATCAAACAGGTCAGATGGGATAGATTAAAATAGTTACTGTATACAGGTGATGTGGCTTTAAAGGCAATGTCTGAGCAGGAATATCAGCAAATGATGGCAAAATGGAAAGCCAAACTGAAGGCAGATGAGATGAAACTAAGTGCAGACAAAGCAGTGACTATAGCAGTAAATGGGGGAAATCAGAAGAAGCTTGAAACTGAGATATAAAGGAAAATAGTGGAGCAAATTAACAGCCTCAAATATCTGAGAGGTATGGCTGAGGAGAAGGGATGTCTGAATGAAAAGGTCAAAGCTGGAATCCGAGGGGCTGTAGCTAATAAAGTGTTAGGGTTAGTGCATGATAGAAAAACTCCAAAGAAGCTGAAAAGTAAGGTGTACAAAACAGTCGTGCAACCAGTGCTGCTATGTGAGACAGAAACATGGGCAGTGAAGGCTGAGTAGCTAAAGAATGTTAAGGTTATGGAGATGAAATGCCTGAGATGGGTAACAGGATGTGCACTGTGGAACAAATGAAGAAACGAGGACATCAGAGTAGAGATCAAAGTAACCCCATTTATAGACACAGTCATGGAGAACAGATTACAATGGTTTGGCCGCATATGCAGGAAAGCAAAAAGTGATTTGGTAAAGCAGATTTGGGAGGCAAAAGAAGAAGAAGGCAAGTGCAAATGCAGATGCTAAGTTAAGGGATGGAGGGATTGCATGAGAGAAGACCTGCGACAGTCAGGTATGAATATCAAAGAATGTTGGAAGGTAACCTAAAATCAGTCAATCAACCAATCAAGCAGCCAGTCAATTGAGAGAGACAGTAACAGTTGACATGGCACTCTGACCCCATACAAAATGGGAAAAAGGGGGGTGATGATGATACCATTTCAACCATAATTTCTAAAGTGGATTTAAATGAACCTTTGGGAACATTAGACCAAAGTGCAGTCATATTAGTGTAGTAGTAATAAACTCTTTAACATCTTTCATTTAATAAAATTTGATACAGACAAACTAATGGTATCTACACCTAAGACACTTTGGTGCAACATACATAGAATAGATGATAAAATATTTGGCTGGGATGAAAAAAAAGTGTTGTGTATGTTCTTTGGAAAAGACTATAAGATTAAAGTGTGATAATGTAAACAACAGAAAAATGCAGTATTGGTGTGATAAAACAGTTAAGGAAATTTATTTAAAGAAGAGAAAGATGTATGCAGTATATAAAAATACCCAGCTAATGCTAATTTTAAAATAGTAAATATTTTTTCTTAAAAAAAGTTAAGGGCTGCAGCATAACTGTCAAGGCAAATTATGAAAATCTATTGCCTGGAAAAGACAATAGAAAGGCATACATTAAATATGTTAACTATTACAGATGTTCATCATATCTGATTGGGCCTCTGTTGTTAACTGATTGCAAAGTGTATAATAACAGAGAGCTTGCAGAAAATCTAAACAAGTATTTTGCAACTATAAGTAATAGCAACTCTGCATATTGACTATGAATATTCCAGTAATCACCAGCAAAACAGAATATACAGTTATTGTTGTGTTTGTTATTTAGGCAAGTGTAAAGGAAGTTTAAAGAAAAGTGTGTCCAGATTTATTACCTAGCTCACTTGTATATACATTTCACGTGTTTGGACTTACTCATTCCTTTACAAAATATTTTTAATATATTGTATACAACAGTCTAGAATGACTCCACTGCAGTGCCAATTCACAAAAATGGAAGTAAGAACTTAATTCAGAATTAGAGACCAATATAGGGAATGCTTTGAAAAACTGTATATTATCAGTATCAATAACACAAAATATTTATTATAAGAAACTTGATACTGTACAACATAGTTTTATAAAGTCAGTTCGACCATATCTAACTTAACTGTAGTTTATAATGTTACTGAATGATCACAGTTTAACAGTTGTGGTTTGGTTGGGTCTTGAAAAGGCTTTTGACACCATGCCTCATTCCAAAATTATTAGGGCCCTGCTAAGGCATGACATTAAGCCTTATATTTTTCACTGGGTTAAAGAGTGTCTACCAGAAAACCAAGGGTCTTTAAGTTCAGGATAAAAGAAGTCCTACTTCATCACAAAAAAAACCCCCAAAAAAAACACTTTTTTCCACTTTTAAAGACTGCAGCAAACCACTTGCTGGAGTGTGTTATGTCGCACATAAAGTGCTGAAGCTCTTCAGTCCTGTGTCTACACTGCAAAAGTAATGCACTCTCAACATTAATTTCTATATTGGCATTCAGAAATGCCAGCATGGAAATGGATGCCAGTGCAGCATTACTGATCAATTGGCATATTATGACACTTAATACCTTGTGCCCAGGGTTGCTGCCCCCTTTGCCCCACCTTACCTACACTTTTGAACGATTAATTTTATTTAAAACTTTGCCCACAAGAGATCAAAAAATCTCATTGGATTTATTTGCTCTGCTTATCAGGACAATGTTGGAATACAACTCAGAATTCTACTTATGAAATACAACTCAAGTTTTGTTATTGTAAAATGTAAATTGAGGATATAGAAACTACCAAGTTATGTATGGTGTAAATATATCTATTATATATATATATATATATATATATATATATATATATATATATATATATATATACAGAGAGAGAGATATAATATTAAGAAATGTTTGTGAAGTTGAGTATATCAAAAATAAAACAATTACAAGGGATTTATAAATTACTCAAGTTATTCCTTGGTTATGGAATAAGTTACCTGAAAGTATTAAATTAGTTAAAGGAATCAATTAATTTAAATTTAAACTTGACACCTGGGTAGGTAATAAATGTTTTTGTTATTATATGTTGGAGACAGCATTCTTCAGTGTTACTTGTCGGCCAACCAGCTTGAACACTAGGTAAAGTAACTTGTGAATGTACAGTATACATACATGAATGCATCCATATATACATACTAAAATACATAGAGAATTGAACAGTGGCTCTAGGGAAATGACTAAGAGGTGACCTCAGTGCTACAGGTGCCTTCTTCACAATGCTAGCCTTCACAAAAACTGATGCAAACGTGTCTCATACTGTATTCAGAAGACAATTGCAAATCCAAGACATTCTGCTTACCTCGGCACACTTATATTGTCAAAGTTTTTCTCAATGTGGGAACTGCTTCAAAGTGACCCGGTACAGTCATGGTCATCTTGCACTCTCAACAATTACATTTTATCATTTGTACCAGTATATTTATCCTCTGATGCTTAAATCAGCAATTCTTTATACTGGAGGCCTGGATGCTCTGGCAAGTTTTCTTAACCATGTCTCATGTGACCTTACTATTCATAACCTGGGCTCTGTTTTTATCAGAGCTAGCTAGGAATTTAAGATGGTTAACAACTGAGTTAAAAACCATGATTGTATTTAATTTCACTGCATTGCTACAGGGAAGCATGTTTATGTCCCTGTGGTATAACATTCTGATTAAGTATTTAACTGGTGACTGTGTAAGCCCACTGTGATAGTTACTTATTAGCAGACTGCAGTATTGGCACCTGCTAAGCACTGCATGCACAACAATATATCTGGTATTAATTCTCAACTGTTTAGCAACAGCTCATGGAGTCCTAAACAATTAAGTATGTGCAGTGAGTCCTGTAACTGTAAGAGGTATATGTATGTATATATATATATATATATATATATATATATATATATATATATATATATATATGTATCTACTTCTAAAGTTTGAACTTTCACAAGTTAAAATTTCGTATGGTCGAGACCCCATAAGATCGAACTTATGAAAGTTCAAACAGTTTAAATGGAGATCGCCATACAACGCAAAACAGTATATATACTGTTTTCCTCACTGTAGAGCAATCTCAGAGTTAATATATTTAATTAGCAGGGGGTGTGGATGGTGCAGGGAGCTTGCCCTTCTGCAAAAATGTAAAAAAAAAAATTTTTTTGTTTTTATTTATTTATTTTTTTTTAAATTTAAAACTTTCACAAGTTCGATCTTATGGTCTCGACTATAAGAAATTCGAACTTATAAAAGTTCAAAATTTAGAAGTAGACCCATATATATATCTATATGGTTTTACTTCATAAACACGAATTGCTGAAATATCAAATTTCAGAAACTCGTGTCCATGAAGTCAACACTTAAAAATAACAAAAGTGCATAAGCGAGAACAAGACTATGTTGAATTCGCGCCTATGCATGTATGTTATGTTGCGGAAGTATTTGGCTGGGATGGTGTCTGCAGTTTAAGGTGAATGAGTATGCGCGAGTGTTTTTCTAACTTGTACGAGAGGGTTATGGTAGAGAGGTGGAGGTATGATTGTGTGTGTTGGCTGTGTGTGATTATTTTTTTCCTTACTGTTTGTGCGATCTCAGAGTTAGTATACATAAGTAGGGGGGTGTGGGGTGGCTTGCTACCCCAGCATTTGTGTAGTGTAGGTGTGTGTCTGTGTGGTGTTTTGTTGTATTTAATTGTTTTGTGATGTGGGTGTTATGGTTTGTGTGTTGTGTGCTGTATTGTGTATATTCGATGTTTTGATTTCGTGATTATGAAGTGTCGGTGTTGTGATGGTTTCGGCTTTGTACTGTCAGAATGCTGAAATTCGATATTTCAGCATTTCGGCAATATGAAGTGAACCCATATATATATATATATATATATATATATATATATATATATATATATATATATATATGCCTTCTGTGTGGAGTCTGCATGTCCTCCCCACGGTCGAGTGGCCTCCGAAAGACATGGCGTGCCTTTGCTGAAGGTTGGGCGTCGAGCTGGCAACTCGCACCATAAAAAAAATTGACTGCCAGTCATTAGTGGACTGGAGTTCCGCTGTGGTGACCCCTAATTGGGAAAAGCCGAAAAGACAAACAACAACAACATCACACATACACACACACACACACACACACACACACACACATATATATATATATATATATATATATATATGGTGTAATATACTATTGAGCGATATACTGCTCTATACTTTACATCTAGTTCAATGTGCATAAGATGCTGAACTCTATCCTCATCTTTTTAATGACTTTTATTTTAAATGTAAACTCTTGGTAATAGCCTCAAATCCTATCAAGACATTTATTCCTATGGAACTCCTCATAGCTCCTACTGTAACTACAGGTAAGTAGTGTGGAGCTATGAATGCATGTCTGCATTTGTATGTATGTGGGCATATATATGTGTGTGTCTGTCTGTATCTGTAAGAACGCTGCTAAATGGATGTGTGTGTTTCTATGTCTGGGTGGTTACAATACGGGAGGTATCTATAGGGAAGTTAGCTGTGTATGTGTGTGGGAGGGAGAGTGTACATGCAGGTGTGTATGAGTGAGCCATTCTATAAGTGAGTATATCAGCAGGTGCTGGTTTGAGTGTATGTGGAAAGTGCCTGTTTCACCACAATGTGTGAGCTTGTATGGAGTATACCAGTGTACCCAAGTCTGACAACATAGTATTTGATTAATAGACATAGTAACTAGCCACATATTAGGTGTTTTTCTGTGCAATTTTACCTTGTCTATGAATAGGAAATTCTCTCTGTTATGCTAATTTACTGACCTGTGTTGGCCACAACTAAATTTGAATGGTGCAATAATACACCATCCAGTTAAATTTTACTCCCCCTGATACTGTACTTTGGCCAAATGACTGAATAGACAGTTTCAAGCATGCAAAGACAAGCATCATAGGCCAGTTAAATGGAAATTGTTTTGCATATTTCAAAGAAAAAATATCATGGAGTAATAATTACTCTATTATGTGGCAGGGCTAGCCACCCAGCAGTGTAAATCTTGGCTCTAGATGATTGTCATTGTCAAAGTGACACCTCGACCCACTGTGCCAAAATAGAAATAAGGGGTTGTGGATGGATAGATGGATGGATGGAATGATACACTCAATATTTTTTGTTTAAATTATATAGTTTCAGAGTTGAGCTTTTGAGAAATTAAATTAATGCAGCTTTCAAACAGTGTTTTTTTTTTTGCATATGAAAACAAATAGCATTCTATCAGCCAATGCAAAAGTTAGAATAATGGAAGAGTAAATATGTTCCATAGTATTTTAATTTTTGCTCTTGAAAAAATAAATAAATTGCTTTTCAGAGTGCAACTTTGAGTGTCTGAACTGATGCAACCTTCACTTGCTGTACTAAGTGCTGTGAAAAGAATTCAGCATTCAGCATTATAAAAATATTGAGAATAAATCTAATGAAGTTCTTTGGTTTGGTAGGCAAGGTATTACAAAAAAGGATGCATAATGTGATTTGCTTAAATGTGCAAAACAGACTGCAGAATCTGCTATACAGTGAAGATGTATAAAAAAAAACACAAGCAGCATGCACTTTGCTATTCCCATGGAATGTGTAAAGCTGTGTAAAGATGTCCATACACAAACTGATATATTATATCTGTGTAAGGCATCCATCACTGTACCACTAGCTTAATGAACAAATTAAATAGACTTAGAATAGTTCCTTCGGAAGCAGCATTGACATACATTGTCTCTGGCTATGAAACAGATACTTTCTTAACATGGAGAGCACTCAGGTGAATGAATGCTGATCAGTTACATAGTTCATCGTCAGGTTTTTAAGTTTCTATGTCTTCATATGTGACATTATAGTAAGTCTGGATGTAAAGTGCACTTTTGCTGATGTTGCATGATTATGTAGTAATGGTGGGTACACAAGATGTTGCAGCAAGACTAGGTGAGACCAGAGAATATTAGAAGAAGAGTCTCAAATATAACAGCCTCATCTGAATGCAAAAACTATTTAAGATAGCATATCTGGGAAGAAAATTGCAAGAAAGGAATACAGCTCACAGGCAACTGTAGCAACAATAAGTTTGGAAACTAGTAACATTAACTGACCTAATATAAACAAGAAATATAAGGCAGCAGCAAGGAAGAATGAGGTATACTGATATGTATAAAAAGATGCATGTCCAAAATGAGAAGTTAGTATTCCTTCATAAAGACTGACTTCATATCGAGTATTTCTGCAGTTATGTATTTGTTATCCTTACAGATACATCTGCAGCGGTGCAGCGGTAGCATTGTTGCCTCACAGCAAGAGGTTCTCCTGTTCGATTCTCGGCTGGAGAGCAGGGAGTGCCTTCTGTGTGGAGTCTGCATGCCCTCCCTGCAGTTGGGTGGGTGTTCGAAAGACATGCATAAATGGGTGTGCCTTCCTTGAAGGTTGAACGTCAAGCTGGCACCTTGCTGTTCATGAAAATCTATTGCCGATCATTAGTGGACTGGAGTTCCGCTGTGGCGACCCCTAACCGGGAAAAGCCAAAAGACAAACAACAAATACATTAACAATATATAAGCAGTTAAAATGACTATCACAAAAATAGTGTACCACCTGCACCAAAACTTATATAAAGAGATAAACTAGAAAAAATGTAACTTTTACAGCCTTTATAAAAAGGCAGCTGGAATCATGCATGGCCTCAGGGATAGATATCAGCATCAGAGAGGAGGTTGTCTGCTCCACACCAATATTAGTGCCAACATCTATATGCCGGATTTTGCTACCAAAGTCAAGAGATCATTTCACCACTGAAAGATATGTGTGGAACACTGAGATGCTGTAAGGTATGGTATGTGTTATTAATGGATATGCTGCACATGAACAGAATAACTTTAATGGCTGCATCACATTCAAGGATTGATGTGGGTGGAAGGATGGGGGCTCATAATAAATCAACTTTGCATCCAGCACAAGCATCCAGCACAAGTGTAAGAAAGAAAGGGGGTGGTGTCAGTGATGTGTGAATACTGCTATGATGACATGGGCTAACAATCCCATGTAAAGTCACCACTGTATGATGGGTACCAGGGTAAGTTTCCTGATCTACATCACTGGACATATGTGTAAGGGAGAGGGGCTACAGTCCTTCAATCAACCCCTCAACCCCACAAGCCCACTATAAACATATAAACATTGGTAAACTCCAATCTAAATCAAGTTATTTATATATATAAATATATATATATATATATATATATATATATATATATATATATATATATATATATATATAAATATATATATATATATAGAGAGAGAGAGAGAGAGTTATATAATGATTGGTCAACATGTTACTTGCTTGACTCATAAAGTTGCAAGCAAAACACATTGACCAACCATCACATCACTAAAACACCACATCAACACACAGCGCATTGAAAAAGAAAATTTATTGATCTAAAACCTAACTGCATTCAGCTCAAATTTTAATGGTAATCTTATGGGATTTTTTTTTCTTTTTCTTTTTAAAATTTAGATGCAGGGCAGGGTTAGAGTTTGAACAGGGGGCTTCTATCCTTACCTTGCATCTAAATTAAGAAAAAATAAAAATCACGT
This sequence comes from Protopterus annectens, assembly GCF_019279795.1. Taxonomy (NCBI): domain Eukaryota; kingdom Metazoa; phylum Chordata; order Ceratodontiformes; family Protopteridae; genus Protopterus; species Protopterus annectens. The sequence goes on from NC_056741.1 coordinate 319,922,001, forward strand.
CATGCTATGCTATCACTGCACAAGACAGCTCAGCTAGGACACTCACCATGCGCACGCGCACACACACACACACACACACACACACACACACACACACACACACACACACAAACTAAATCTATCCCTTAACCTAACCCAAAGCCTAACCCTCAACACTCATGATCATACATTTATCCGCTCAGCTTACTCTGTCTAACCCTAACCAACACACATTTGCAAATGCACTCGTGCACGCACACACACACACACACACACACACACACACACACACACACACACGCACACACACACACACATATACCTACTACACATCCCACTTATCCTTTTAGACAAAAGACAAATGATAAAATGTCCATTCTATAAACAAGACGCTTGATCTTAAAACACCACACTTATGCCTATCGACGAGTACAATGATCAAACATATATATATATATATATATATATATATGGGAGTTATACAAGTAGTCTTTCATTTTACCTAACCACAATTGGGCAAAAATCGATATAATCTTAGATGCTGTAATGATCTTCTTTAGTACATTTTATTAGTTATAACTCTGATAATAAGGAAAGTTTATAATTTTTGATTACTGGTGTGACATCCCTCTCCTGGGCCAGTGATGAAGGAACCTCAATCCTCACCACTGACACTAGTAGGGAACATTCATTATGAGAAAAACAGACACACACAGTTTTTTCAGATGCAGTCTCTGTATCAAGTACAATTTCCCTTAAGAGCACACAGGGAATGCACAATCCAGTCCTGAGGCTGGGCTTCCTCTCCAGGCCCCAAACAAGACTTCACACTGACCACTATACAGCTGAGTCCTTAGCCAGGTGTTCCAAGCCAAGTCCTCCACTACCCTCTCTATGTAACCAGTGCTCAGTGCTCTCAGTGTCCCTGTTCAAAGTATCGTCAAACACACTCTCTTTAAAATTTGATTTTTACACACAAACACACACACACACACACACACACACACACACACACACACACACACCTGGGAAAGGCTGGCACAGCTTACCCACTCTGCCACCTCCACCCAGATTATAAGATAGATTTGCTGTCACCAGAACATCCAAAGCCAGATACTTTAAGGCTGTTACCAAGGTACCCAATTACACTTATTAAAATTAATACAAATGGTAGTGTTTAACCAAGCAGAAAGGCTTTCAAGAATGTGGAGGCAAAGTGCCACTAAATGAATGCAAGTACTTTCAAAGGTTAAATATTTTCTAAAAGACCAACCACAGTGAAAGGTACATATATATTTAATAATACATAATAAAAACATGAAAATACTGAATATCTATTTACAATAAACACAAGAGTTTCAACCACAGGAAATACAAAAAAACAACACAGATGGAAAGACTCAGACAGATACAGAAAAACAACATTAAGCTAATCTTACTATATTTTTCTGACTGGAGAATTACTGTTCTCTATTTAGTTACTAAAGCAAGGCAAGATAGCATTGGATGAGTGTCTTAGGTGCAAAAACAGAATGCAACTCATATCTCTCACTAGTATTCAAATACAATTTCAGTGCTGGCTACAGAATGACATTACATCTAGTCACCAGATGCTGTAGTTCCCACACTAACTTCTCACTGTAAAATGAGCCAGGATCTGGCACTGATGTGTCACAATACACACATAGAACTTAAGCTAAGGTTTATTACACCATCTGGAAACTGTAAAACAATGCCAGTACTTCTACACTTCCTTCAGAAACTAACAGATCATTCTCTGGCACCACAGTGTAGCAATAGTTCACCAGTAAGGACAATAGGACAGGGTCCCAGCCCAGGCTTTTCACAGACATTGCATTTCTGGCTGCATTTAGGCCTGTGAGATAAAATCTTTATGGCCTAAACCAAGTCACTTAATTTCAGGCTATTTTTCCTAAGGTTAGCTAGAGTGAGCTTAACCCTTCCAGCATCATCTGTTAAAACATATACATTTTATCAGTTACAACAATGCAGTCTGACATACATGTATATTTCTTTTCTGTCAAGCAAGACCCACTGTTGATGCATTTTTAACACAAGCAACTTTACAAGTACATTTTTAACACAAGTATTTGTATAAATCAGTTTGATATTCAAATGACAAATAATTCTTTACAAAACTCCAGCTAGCTATCCTGACATATGGTACACATGCAGTGCCGTACTCCTCCTGGCACAGCTGGCACTACCCCACATCACCACAACTTCTATGAGTTTTCTTAAAGACTTATAAACAATATTGAAGTTTGCTTTATCACAGTGAGCTGGATTGTGTGAGCTGGTGGTGCCTTTCCAGTGTTTTCTCCCTTTTTCCCCTGTCGTACTACAGAGGAGTTGTTATATGTAAGTTAGGGGATGCAGCAGGGCTTTCCCCTGGAAAAAAAAATCCTTTGTTTTTTTCTTTTGGGTTATGTTGGAATGAATGATGTGTATATAGCTCAGCTGTGTTTGATAAATTGTGTTTTCATATTTTATCTTTTCGATCAAATGACAAGTACCCATTATAGATATCTATATCTGTATCTACAGCTATCTTTCTATATATATATATATATATATATATATATATATATATATATATATATATATATATATATATATATATATATATACAGAGAGAGAGAGAGATAGATATAAGTCCCTCTCATTTTGATGATGTTTCTTCAACAAATGCAGGGGGTGCAGTTTAAAGTCGATGGCACAGATGCAGATAGCTGAGCAGTAGAAATATCAATAGTATGTAATGTCAAGACAAAAAAGTGGGATTGATGGTGTGAGAGTGTCTGTACGTGTATATTCGAGTTAGAGTTAGGGTAAGGGATAAATGAAGGATAGGTGTTGTATGTTTGTGTGTTTTAGGGTTAGGGTCAGGGTTAGGTTAGTGTATAGATACAGTGTTATTTTTGGTGTGTTCATGAATGTTTGTGTGTCCAAGTGTGTCTTGTGAAGGGGGGGGGGCTACTTCTGGCTACCGTCTCCCATACAGAAAAACAAAAGTTGCAACTTTTTCAATAAAAACAATTACCTACCCACACAGAAAAAAGAGGTAATAAAATACACGTTATAGTGCTGCTGCAGTTCCAGAGCAAAACAGTTGCATTGCTGTGCAATCTTTTTTGTGTGTGTGTTTTTTGCATAGTGTTTTATAGCATATACCCACAATGACCTGGTGGAGTGACACTAATGTAATGTTATGTTGTCTTAGAGATAACTGCTATTCCACACTTTCCCAAAGGAATGTATCTTACCCTACCTTTGACTGACAAGTCCATTTTTTTCTTTACTTTTTCTTCCTACTTGTCATGTAACAGTTTTGCCTGATAAAGTATGCATTTTCTACATCTGTAATTATACCTGCTGACAAAGAAAGCAGACAAGGTCACACATTTTACACAACAGGTTAGGATGCAGATACTATTATGTTATATGTTTTACCTCTTTATGCTTCCATTTTATACTAAACTCAATTATCCTTCTGTTTGTTGAGAATATAGATGTATGTAAATAGTTTTCTAGTTAACAGTTGGTGGAGTAAATGTATGATTCTCAGTGAAGGCAAGCTGGAGTGTAGTGATGTCTGCAATGTAATGAATAGACTCAGGACAGGAGTCACGAAGCCTCCGTGTAAGAGTTATAACTCATACACGGAGGCTGCAGTTAAACGGAGTGATGTCAGCATGCTCTGCATATTCATGAGAGCATGTTGAATCACACCTAAGGCTAACACGGTCCGTGTAAGACAGTAGGGACATGTCCGTAGGCTGAGCCCTGTAAGCGGACACGCCCCCAGAAGAGTAAAAGTGCCCAAAGTAAACACCCATGACAGAGTCCATGGAAATGTGAATAAACACAACACAACACATGCCCCCACAGACTACAAACATAAAATGTGCAAATGAACATCTCATATTATTTTTTTAAATTGTAAAGATGTTTAACCGTGAGTGCGCTCGTTTGCACGGGTGTGCCCATAGCGCAGCTACAGTTAGCAGTCAGTGGGAAAGCATATAAGAACTAAATATGCAAAGTAAGCCAAGAAGCAATAGCGTAGCGGTAGAGATGTTGGCTGAAGAGCAGGCATTCATGGTTCGAGCCCCTACAACACCAATTTTTATTTGCAGCAAAATAAGCACGAAACAAGTCCCTGACAAATATGTACACATAAAATTACATTTTATGTAAAATGTAATGAAATAGCCCATTTATATGGAAGAAATGTGAGGTAACAAAACAATAGAAAATGCCACATGTGCCCATAGCTGAGCTACAGTTTAATAGGGTGAGTGCATCTGCCCGTAGGTGAGCAGTGGTTTAACTGGTGCAAAATGAGTGCCCGTAGCTGGGCAGTGGTTTAACACGCTAAATCTATGTGCCCCTAACTGAGCTGAGCGTAATATGCGTGCTGATAGCCAAATAAGGCTTAAACCAGCGAACCCCGTTTGAGCGGAGCTGCGCACCGCGCAAACAAGCTAACCGACGGGCAACGTTGAGCAAGCCGTATCAAAACAGCCTTTACACAGACACACCCCTCAGCTTGTCTAGACAGTCATAAAAAATAAAAAGTAGTGGCCAGGGTCGAACCCAGGATACTATACACCATAGTCAAGGTACTGAACCACTAAGCCATGACAGCAGTACCTATAAATGCAATAATAGCAAATATATAGGAATGAATACAAACTGGAGCATGACAATGCAGGTTTAGTGAAGTTGATACAATTCCAAAATGGCCAATCACAGATATGTGCGGGAAAAACGGACTATATAAGCCCCATAGGCGGGAATACACAGCATAAACGATTGTAGAACTGACTTGCAGCCAGAATGACAGGAGTAGGTGAGGGTAGTTGCTTTTGAGCACAGAGGTGGGGCATTGAGGAGTCCGGGTACATGGTCTGGCTCCTAGTCCACAATCATGAGGCCCAACTCATGCAGGGCCAGGTCCTGTGGGGAGCATATAGGGCTGAGGCGTGGGATCGGTTGGCTCATGATCTCACCAGTGCCACAGGGATTCCAAGGACTGGTGAGCAGGTCCGTCACCACCATGCGGACCTGAAGAGACGCAAGCAGGACCAATTGAACCTTTGGATCCAGGAGGCCCGGCAAATGCCCAACGCCCCACTACTAAGTTACATTTAATTATGTATGTAAGAAATTAAACTAGCTGATATTATGGAGATGTGTATTCCAATATTACTTAATTTATATTACAGCTGCAGGTGTCTGTTCTGCAAACCGCAGAGCCTATGGCAATAGGCTGGTGCGGTTGCGCCACCAGGCAGGTCAGTAATCCACTTATATTATAATATTATAACTGTAAAGAAATATAAAAGTATGACAGTCAGCAAAAGAGTGCAGTGTAGTCACTAAGTAATAAAATGTGCAAGTAACAGTGTGAAAGTGTTTGCAAGTATTGCTTGATTACAAAAGTGTGTTGCAATCTGTAAGCCAAACAGAAAAATGAAAATGTCTGACATAAATTCTGAAATAAAAATGCCCCACCTGTAAGAAAATAGTACACAACCTGCAGCAGGCTGAAAAGTATAGCTGCAGAAGATGATGAAATCACATGTGTGAAATATATCCCTGTTGAAATACTGAAACATGACAGAAGTGAGACTGCTGGAAAGGATTGTAATAACTACAGATAAAACATGTCAGTAAAGCCTAGAAGTAAGTACCATCCTGAATAGTAAATTGAAAACAAGTGAGAGAGTGTGAGAAAGTGTCATGAATCCAGCAATACAATAGTAATAACCCCTGAATAAAGTATACTGCAGTCAGTACAGGAAAAAAGAATCAAATGCATTTTACAAACATTCGTTGGTTTGTAAATCTATGGATTTAAAATTTCTTGTTCTAGAACAAGTTAGATTTAACCCAAGAGGAGGTGACTGGGAAATGACCCTTGAATATAGGGAACTGCTTTGGCAGCTGAGACTCAACGCTTCGAAGCCCCCGGGTCTTAATGATGCCATCAGCCTGAGCAGCATACTTAAATTAAGAAGGGATAAATTATGAAAGGTAGGGATGACATATGTAATCTTCAAGTATGAGGTTTTGAATGTCCATATTTCTTATCTCATGCCTTCATTTGTTCATAATAGAATCTAGAATTAGAAATTAGGTATTTTGTATGAGTGCTATATGATTATTATATTGTAATTTTAGGTTTTACAGAGTTTAACAATAAACCCTGTTAGAATGTATTATTTGGCTAGTTTTCTAAACTTTGGCACAATATATGAAAGTTTTTTAGGTTTATTTTATGACTGTAGTAATGTTGGTTTATATTTTTGATAGTGGTAATAATTTCTGCCCATACTACAGGTTAGTTTTTTACTTATTTAAGTATGTTCGCACAAGTATCCTATAAGCTTTTAAAATTTTTTTCTTAGGATATGTTGTGTATTTAGTAAATTATATGGTTTTAGATTTTTGTATAAATATACATGTTTGTTTTATATTTTGTATATTGTGTTAGTATTGTGGAATTAAGGTATATGCCTTTATGTTAGTAGCATTTTGATTAGATAATTAATTAATTGATTTCACCTAGAATTTTCAAGTGGCTGTATAAAAAGCAGTTTTTGAGCTTATAGTAGTTATCTTGATAAAGCCTGGGAGAACCTGGGTGAAAGCGCTTGATTTTATGTTCTGTTTTGTCGAAATTTGGATTCTATTTCTAGATTAAAAGTATTTTATCCATAGCACGTTTGGTCTCTGGCCGTGGACTTTTTTGTTTTTACCTGGTCGGGTTTGTTACCCTTGTATTTTATTTTGTGGTTTATACTGCAGTCAAGACAGAATGAAATGCATGTGAGAATCAAAACCAAACAGCAAAATCTGTTCAAAGTGTTGCTGCATCTGGAATGTGTATCCCAAAATCTGGATATGTTGCTCTCAGTCTGCAATATGCAGATAGTATGATTGTCTGATATACCGAACATCCACACCTGTCTATAGCTATATAAAGCAAATGTAGCAGGATGATGTAGCTGAACAAAGCTAGATATGAATGTGTATGAAGAACAATAAAATGTATATTGATGTTGCAGTAACAGTCCTATCACCAAGTTGAAATAGTTATCATATAGGAAACTGTAGTTAGAACAGTAGTGTGTATATATGTGCAGCTATTAGAAATGTACAGCATATGTATTGGTATTCGAAGGTGTTAATATTATTTTCTTCACCCCACCCTATAACCACATATAACCCATTCCACGTGAAAATGGTATGTGCAATCACAATTAACACCCCTGGACATTTGTCCTGTTGGGTCATATATATTTGCATGTCCGTTGATGCATCTGCCCTGTTCATACATCCAAACCTGATGGCCTGTTGCCATCAATCAACCCTGCATGTTGTTGGACTGTGTATTGCTGTTCAAATTATGCATGTGTTATGCTCGCTGTTCAATGGTGTGAATATCTGGGTGTTTGGTTAATGGGAATACTAATGCATATTGTTATAACTAATTGTGAATGGTATTATATGTCACTAACCCAAACTGTCATGACATAATGCAAAACATAGGATGACAGGGAAGGCGGGTTCCAGCGGACGCACCTCTCCCACCTCAGCTGGCTAGTGCACCTGGCACTAGTGCCCAGTCTGGACCCTTTTCCGGTGGCCCTGTGCCACCTGCGGGTGGAAGCGCTGCAGGGGATGGGGCTCGCCCCCCCCTCTGCAAGTGTGGCCGGGGGAGAACCACCACTCACCCTCCGTAGCATCCGGACTGTGGTGCGTAGGGAGATTCGGGACTCTGTTCTCGAGCCCATATGCCAGCTTGAGACACAGGTGGCACAACTTACGGGCATGCCTGTTGCCTGGCCTACACAGCCCCCAGCGCAGCCCCGTCCTGGGCAGTGAAGGAACAGTGGCAACTGCCTATGGGTGGGGATATCAGTTCCACTGTTGCCATCTGTGGGCTCATGGGCTCTGGATATCCAAACCTCCGTCCCCGTCAATTGTGTAACCCCCCCCACACGTGTCATACACCGCCCCTGTATGCATCTTGTTTGTCTTATCTGTTTACCTACCCAACCTACTTCCCCAGCTGTACCGACTTCCTTCACCTGACATACCACTCTCACCTGAAAAAAAAAAAATAAATAAAAAAGGGCACTCTGTACCCACAAAAAAATTATGCCCTATATATAGCTGCCCATTCCATACACATGTCTGCTGGACATGGAAACTATCAATTACAATTGGCTGTACAACAAGTATTATTGTTGTCCTGACACCTCTCTCAGGGGTGGAAGGTTTCAAATGGCACACCAAATTACATACATATGCACAGCTTTTGCTGATGAAGAAATGGGCAGCTATGGGCCTTACCTACATCCCTCCTGCAAATCCCAAGCTTGTTTCCCTACTGTCTTATCCTCATTGTGACCCCTTTTTCACCACTTTCCTGTCTCCCCATTTTCATTTCTTTCAAAGAAAATAGCACGGGTGTGCGCCAGAGTAAGCACTGTTAAGTGGTTGTAAGTGGGTGTCTTGGTGTGTGAGCTAACCGCCAGTGCGCATGCATGAGCTCCGTGCAAACCAGCGCAAACCCTGTTACAACTGCTTAAAAGTGCCTTAGTCACTTTGATTGACAGGTCCTGTAGTCAGTTCAAAAGCAAAATAAAATCTCACTGTCAGTCCCGAACCTAGGACCTTGGAAACAGTAGTCTGTATGAGCTACCACTAAGCCATGACTCTTATACAAGAACATTGTGCTAAAATAAATATAACATGTAATAGTAGGGATGAATGTAAAGGGAATATAGGATGTGTAGTACCCAAAGCATGTCATTTAGAATTACTATCAAAACTACTGGATTCCCATAATAGTAGTGTGTGAACAGAAACAGCCATGCTAGTTGGTAGCTTGTAGGTAATAATGTCAGTTAATGTACATATATAAATGTATGTATATGTACATATATATATATATATATATATATATATATATATATATATATATATAAATATATATCTATATATAGTTGTAGGTGTCATTGTGCAAACACACTTACTGCAGGGAACAGGAGAGAGGAATGGAGAAATGTGAATCTACAACACAGCCTGAATCATGAGAGAGATACTAACCTTTACACTCACAGAACAGTGTCCACAGCATACCAGCATGGTCCCCGCCCTTACAATCTGAAAGGGCAACGCCTATCTCACATACCCTTTTATAGCACTGTCCTGAAATCACAGTGAGAACTGCAATCAGTACACAACTGGCTGTATGCAATTAGCAAATGCTGGCTTACAATTGGTGCAGAGGCCATCACATGGACCTATGCAGATACCTACAAAAGCATCCTGTACTAACACTCCACACATGCAATACATTCATTGCACTGTCTGGAAGCAGACAGAGGGAGAGAGACAAACCGAGACAGAGAGAAAAAAAAACATGCTACACACTGTGACCCTAAGCTGTCAGCAGTGACAGTAGCAGCAGGAAGCAGAAGCAGTGGTAATGCAACCAGCTGTGACAAACACAGGTAATGCAAAGTAGCAGGTTAATAGTGTGCATACTGTGAACCCTCCAAATGTGTCATAGGTCTGTATCTATAGGTATGTCCATGTGATATGTTGTGTGTACATAGTTCCACCAAAAGGGGATGACTATACATTACATGTCAATCAGTGTTAGGCCATGATCCTGGCAGCAGTTGTCTGTGCGTTGCCCTCAGCAATGGCTGTAGTGACTGCTTTGAAAGGTCAGCCAGGTTAAAAAGGCAGGATCAGCCCATCATAAAGGCAAACTGGCTGGCAACAAGTGTCTGCAGGTACCCGATATCACTGCATATGCATCCCATACTGAATAATTCCATAGCTTAGCAGACCAGGCCGGTTATGCATATGATGTGGTAGTTCCCAGGGTCAGTCGAGGTGCCTTCTTAGTGGTGTGGGACCACTTTTGCTGTATGCCAGTGTCCAGGTACATATCCTGTAGTACGGCCAAGATAAATTATCAGTCTTATATGCGGTTGTATGTCCTCTTGGAGTGCAGGTAGCACACATCCAGGGATACCATGAGGTCACAGTGATGCTGTGTGTTCTGCTTTGCTGAGGGCGGCCCTCATCTGGACATGTGAGATGATAGGGAGGTTACATACAGCTGTGATAAGTATTTCAACTGGTGGGGGAGAAGGAGGGGGGATACATGGACCGAACCTGTCTGCAAGAATGTTGCCAATATCTGTATGTTTGGTGAATGTTAAGTAGGTGTGTATTAACAAAGAGCATATCTGAGGCATTTGGTCCATATGTGTAACATAACTGAAGAAGGCCTTGTGGTTATTCATAGTGTTTGTGGCCATTTCCCTCCCAGAGTAGGCCGTGGCCGTTGTTATGAGAGACCGTAGCGTAGTACCAGTGATGACCACAGATGCCTTCCCTTAATGTGAATCTGCTTTGTCCTGCAGTAGCCTCCTGCTATTGTTATACAATCTGCCTCTGTCTGGGGTCCACCGGACAGGATGCCTATCCTTTGTGCATAGGGTCTGGGTTAGAAATGTGTGTGCAAGTTCCATGCAATCTGTGGCATGTCCGTGGTAAGCATTTGCAAAGGGGTCAGCAGTGTGGGTTGTGGCTTCCACTGGCCCAGTGTGCTGCATGGATACCATCTCAGTCCTAACAAGTGAATAACTGTCTAATCACATACATATCAAAGTAGTCTACTGTGCTATTGGTGGTGGTGGGATATGTATATCCAGGCCGAGTAACTTGTGTCCACATCACACTAGTGGATGGCGTCCCACATACAGTACCTTGGGATGAACCCCCAGAGTGAGGTTGTGCATTGGACCTGTCAATGTGTGCTGACCGATGGGGCATGCTACTATGTTGTGTGGAATGTGGCAGGTATTGTTGCACAGGTGTTGGCTGAGCACTGATATCTGGCCATGTACTTGTATATCCACCATGACACACACACATGCAACATATGGGAGTAGTAGTATTTCACTGCACATGAGTGTCATGTATAGTATGTGTGCCATATATTGCTGACATAGTCTGCTGATATCATGTTTGTGTTCTCTTCCAGGGAGGTGGCGCGTCAGCGTAATCCCGCCTACTCTGCAGCGGAAGATGAGGAGATACACCAGAGCCTGGTGCGGGAGTATGACATCCTGTTTTCCTGCACCAGTCAGAATCAGCAGGAGAGGGCTGCACTGTGGCAAGACCTTGTCCGTAGGGTAAATGACATTGGCACGCATAATAGGACATATGAGCAGGTACGACATCACTGCAGTGATTTAATCAGAAGTGTCCATCAGCATGCGTCAGATATCCACAGGCAACAGGTTGCCACAGGAGGTGGGGTGGCCACACATCCCCCCTCACCAGACTGGAGGGGCTACTCCTAAGTGTTGTGGTTCCAGCCCCGGAACAGCAACAGCAGTACACCTGCATCATGATGGAGGCTGGATCCACACAGCAGCACGACATGGAGCGTGCAGGTAATATGCCATATGTACACTTGACTGGAGAAAATCAGTGGCACGGTAATCCAAAACCAGGGAGACCAAGGCGATGATAATGTTCTTTTTCTTAACGCAAATTTAATCAAAGCAGTAGTAAAAAAGTTACAGCGTTTTCGCTACTGAAACTTCAGTAGCTTCATCAGAGTGATACAAAGTGGCGCCAAGTGCAGTTTAAATCTATAAAGTGATGTCACAAATGCAAACGCAGGTACAAACGTAACTTCCTTTTTAAAAACTATCTACCACAGCATGAATTTACATTAAATAAAAAATTACATGAATAAGAATTCACAATAAGTAAAAAAGTAAAAAACTTTAAACTGTGACATTGTTCCAGTTCATCAATATCATAATGTTTATACGAATGTATGTATTTCAGTTTACTAAGCCTATAATGTTAGTACCGTCTCACTATAATTAACTAACTAGAACACCAGTAGCCAATTCAGACTCAAAACATAAAAATAAAAATAAAAATGTAAGAATGTAAGAATATATAAAAATTTTAAAAATATATGAAAAGCCTGAATATGCATATAATTCTTAGGTGTCTGTTACTGTAGTGTAAATAATCTATTTGAAAAAAACATAATTATTTATTCACCAATTATTTAAGAAATTTTTCAGTTATTTAAGTATATTATACAAATTAAGTTATATATGGAAATAAAAACGTAAAATGAAGTAAAATTACTATTACATTACAGTAAATAATTAATTATCTCAAGTAACTTTTTAGTTTCAGGAGGCAAGAGATGTTACACTGTTCATTTAAGCCAGGACTGTTAAATGCCTCCAGTTTTATTTGCCATTCAAGTTCCTTGTTTTCTAGAATCAATGCACTAGGGCCTCCTCTGATGTTATATGGAACGTGGTCTATAGCCATAAAGTGAAAACTATGTCCCTCATAATTGATGATATGCTTAGCTAGGGCGTTGTCATTTTTCTTTTTTCTAATAGCGTAACAATGCTGGTAAATTCTATCTTTGAACTTTTTGTCCGTTTTACCAACATAGTATGCTGGACAGCAGTCACAGAAGGCTAAATAGATTATTGATCTAGTGTCACAATTCATTTTATGGTAGATGTTGTATTTACTACCCCTAATTTGGAATGTAGAACCTGTCCTTAAATATTTACACCAATTACAGTGACTGCATGTAAAAGTGCCCTTCCGTTTAGAAAAAGGGTCATTATTGTTGTTTCTCTCCAGGAGACTTTTCAGATTATTGCCTCTTCTGTAAACAATTAGAGGATTACTATCTAATTTCTCGAAAAGTTGGGAGTTACTGGTAGTAAAGTACCAATTCTTGTGTATAATAGATCGTATTAAGGTGGAATCTGTATTAAAGGTAGTTGTGAAGCTAGTAGTGAACTTGGGACTCATGTTAGTTGTATTACCACTATCACTACCTTCAAGCAAGCTTAAACAAGTCACAGAAGTGTCCAGGACATCATTACTTTCTAAAACACTACTGTTTAACAGAGGTGCAAATAAACCTGACTCTCTTTTATTTCTGACTTCATGTGTTAATTCAATTATTAATGAGTCAGGGTAATCTCGGCTAGAAAACATTCCGGCCAATGTAAGACATTCTTCTTCAAGGCTTTCAGTTGTGCTACACATTTTAGCAGCCCTAATAAGTGTCCTTTCACTATTGATCGTTTTTGTTTATAAGGGTGCAAGCTCGAAAAGTGGAGAAATGAATTACAGTAGGTTGACTTCCTGTAAATAGATGATAGGAATAAACCCCTTGTCATATCCTTTTCAAGCTTGACATCCAAATAATCGATCCCTGTAGTCGAGAACTGATAGGTGAACTTAAAAAAGCTGGCGGTACTGTTCAAGTATTCTACTAAGGCCGCAGCCTCCCCAGTATTACCTTTAAATAGAATAAAGATGTCATCCAGGTATCTGGTGTAATACCATACCTGGTGGTTGAAGTCACTATTATGTAAAATAAATTGTTTCTCCCAGTGTGCAACAAATGCATTTGCTACACTGGAACCACATGGTGACCCCATTGCAATACCTTGTGTTTGAAGGTAATATTGCTGGTCGAAGATGAAAAAATTAGACGATAAAATAATGTCTAATAACTCAGAGACAGTGTCAATTTCAGTCGATGGGGCGCCCAGGTCAACAAGTGTGTTACCTACCCACTCAATAGCCTCAGTATGTGGAATCGAGGTATAGAGGTCAACGACATCTATAGTGAGAAAATTACTAGCTTGGTCGAATGAAATGTTATTAATGTCTCGAAGAAATGACCAGGAATCTTTACAAATGTGAGGGATAAGCTTCAGGTATTTACTCAAAATTTTGTCCACTAACCGTGCACAGGGGTGGGTCATAGAAGACCTACCATCCACCAAGGCCCTCATAGGAGGATTAAGTAGATTTTTGTGAAATTTTGGGATTCCAAAAATCACTGGTACCTTGGGGAACGTGATGTCAATATAATGGTAGGTGTCTAGGTCAATTTTGCCAGACAGGAATAAATCTCTAAAGTAACCTCTATTTCTAGAGTAAACTGTGTTCATTTCGTTTTTAGATGACGGGGTGTATGCTGAGTTATCTAAAACAGATGCCATTTTGTCTTTGTAATCATTATTGTCTAAGATAACTAGACCACCCCCTTTATCTGGTTTCAGTACTCTGACTGGCAGGCTACAGAGATTATTCAACAAGTGCATTTGTTCCTTAGATGTGTTATTTTTCTTAAACCCTGAATAAAGCTTATAATTCTTATTTAAATGTCTAAAGTCTGCCTCACAAGCTCTTTCAAACAAAACAAGATCCGGGTGTAAAACTGGATTAAACAAACTAGGCAATTTAAGATTACAAGGTTGTTGTAGTAGGGGGGTAGAAAACAAGATGTCTAGATTCAGTTTACGCACATAGCTTTTTAAATCTATTATAGTTCTAGTTAGGTTAAAATTGTGACTAGGCACAAAAGTATTACCAAAAGCTAGAAGATCTATTAAGTCTTGGTCAAGTGTTATACTAGAGAAGTTATAAATTTTAAAATCTCCTCTGCTGTTAAAAGTAATCTTTAAGTTATTGTCATCAGATTGACCGAGGTCATTGTTGAAACTCAGTTCTGATGCTTGCTCCAGTTCCTGGTCTTGCAATTGAACTGGCGATTGTTGTTGTGATACCCTAAAAAATTACTATTATTGCTGTTACACTGGTTAGCATCTCCTTCACGTTGGTTGTGCAAAGTAGAATTAAAATTATTATTTCTATTTGCCTTTATTCTATTGTTCCGTCTAGGCCCCTGATCAAATTCAATATCATGTTCTTCCATGATGTTGTCTAAGTTGGAAGCCCTATGTTGACCAGGGACTTCTTCATTGCTGGTAGGCACACCTTGGGTACCCAAAATGTCAGTGCTAGACCTAGATGATGTCAGCTTAGGGTAAGCTTTTTTCTTGCTGGTACAAAAGTCTGTCCCTACTTAGTGTTTTGGATTTATTGGCCTTAAGTTTGACCAATAAAGCATCTATGCTGTTAAAGATACGAGTATAATCGTATTTGTATCTGATAAAGTCAAGGTCAAGTTTAATCAGGTTGTCCAGTTGGTTAATCTCACCTGTGAGAGTTGTTATACACAGTGAGTAATGTTTTATCATAAGTTCAAGTAACTGTGACCCTTGTTTATCAAAAAAAGTCTTTAACTCGGTTAAAAACGCTTCATCCACAAATAACCATGTAGGGGCAAAATTACTTCGAAGACCTTTAGGTATAATGTTATCTTGTAAGCATTGTTTGAAATAGCACACCTCCAATTGGAGTTTTTTAAGTTTAACCAGTTTATAATCTAGTACCTTTAGGTTGTCCGCTATGTTGTTATTTCTCATAGTAGAAATGCCCGTTCTCGTTGCCGGTGGTTCCTGCAGCTGTTGTTGAGTGAAAGTAAATGCATCCATTTCACCAATCCACTCGTTGAGTATTGGAACTCCAATAAGCACTGAGTTCGGGTTGTCTGTTGAGATATGAGGAGCTGCTGAAATGTTACCCAAAATAGCTGACTGGTTTTCATTCACGGAAGCAGGTACTGTAGTTTTAACAGTTAAATTAGATAATACAGGTTGCGCTGCTGGTATCGAAGAACAACTGGAACCGTTAGAGAGCAAGGGATCGCCTTGCTGTGAAGGTGCTTTACCACTCTGTAATTGGACCGGACTATTGGAGATTCTTTCGTCCAAAGAGTCCAAGCATTTGTTAAGAGAGTCAAGGCGCTGTGAGATAGTCAAAAACAATGCCGACATGTCACAATTGTCTGAAGAGCCGGTAGGGTTAACAAAACCCAAAATATTTGGACTCCCTGGGCTGGCCGGACCTTCCATAGCCATGAGAAAAACACTGACAAACTAGTAAATCAAAAACAAACTGGAGAAAATCAGTGGCACGGTAATCCAAAACCAGGGAGACCAAGGCGATGATAATGTTCTTTTTCTTAACGCAAATTTAATCAAAGCAGTAGTAAAAAAGTTACAGCGTTTTCGCTACTGAAACTTCAGTAGCTTCATCAGAGTGATACAAAGTGGCGCCAAGTGCAGTTTAAATCTATAAAGTGATGTCACAAATGCAAACGCAGGTACAAACGTAACTTCCTTTTTAAAAACTATCTATCACAGCATGAATTTACATTAAATAAAAAATTACATGAATAAGAATTCACAATAAGTAAAAAAGTAAAAAACTTTAAACTGTGACGTTGTTCCAGTTCATCAATATCATAATGTTTATACGAATGTATGTATTTCATTTTTGTATTTTTTTTTCAAATAGATTATTTACACTACAGTAACAGACACCTAAGAATTATATGCATATTCAGGCTTTTCATATATTTTTAAAATTTTTATATATTCTTACATTCTTACATTTTTATTTTTATTTTTATGTTTTGAGTCTGAATTGGCTACTGGTGTTCTAGTTAGTTAATTATAGTGAGACGGTACTAACATTATAGGCTTAGTAAACTGAAATACATACATTCGTATAAACATTATGATATTGATGAACTGGAACAACGTCACAGTTTAAAGTTTTTTACTTTTTTACTTATTGTGAATTCTTATTCATGTAATTTTTTATTTAATGTAAATTCATGCTGTGATAGATAGTTTTTAAAAAGGAAGTTACGTTTGTACCTGCGTTTGCATTTGTGACATCACTTTATAGATTTAAACTGCACTTGGCGCCACTTTGTATCACTCTGATGAAGCTACTGAAGTTTCAGTAGCTTTTACTACTGCTTTGATTAAATTTGCGTTAAGAAAAAGAACATTATCATCGCCTTGGTCTCCCTTTTTTTGGATTACCGTGCCACTGATTTTCTCCAGTTTGTTTTTGATTTACTAGTTTGTCAGTGTTGTTCTCATGGCTACTGGAGGTCCAGCCAGCCCAGGGAGTCCAAATATTTCGGGTTTTGTTAACCCTACCGGCTCTTCAGACAATTGTGACATGTCGGCATTGTTTTTGACTATTTCACAGCGCCTTGACTCTCTTAACAAACGCTTGGACTCTTTGGGCGAAAGAATCTCCAATAGTCCGGTCCAATTACAGAGTGGTAAAGCACCTTCACAGCAAGGCGATCCCTTGCTCTCTAATGGTTCCAGTTGTTCTTCGATACCAGCAGCGCAACCTGTATTATCTAATTTAACTGTTAAAACTACAGTACCTGCTTCTGTGAATGAAAACCAGTCAGCTATTTTGGGTAACATTTCAGCAGCTGCTCATATCTCAACAGACATCCCGAACTCAGTGCTTATTGGAGTTCCTATACTCAATGAGTGGATTGGTGAAATGGATGCATTTACTTTCACTCAACAACAGCTGCAGGAACCACCGGCATTTCTACTATGAGAAATAACAACATAGCGGACAACCTAAAAGTACTAGATTATAAACTGGTTAAACTTAAAAAACTCCAATTGGAGGTGTGTTATTTCAAACAATGCTTACAAGATAACATTATACCTAAAGGTCTTCGAAGTAATTTTGCCCCTACAGGGTTATTTGTGGATGAAGCGTTTTTAACCGAGTTAAAGACTTTTTTTTTTGATAAACAAGGGTCACAGTTACTTGAACTTAAGATAAAACATTACTCACTGTGTATAACAACTCTCACAGGTGAGATTAACCAACTGGACAACCTGATTAAACTTGACCTTGACTTTATCAGCTACAAATACGATTATACTCATATCTTTAACAGCATAGACACTTTATTGGTCAAACTTAAGGCCAATAAATCCAAAAAACTAAGTAGGGACAGACTTTTGTACCAGCAAGAAAAAGCTTACCCTAAGCTGACATCATCTAGGTCTAGCACTGACATTTTGGGTACCCAAGGTGCGCCTACCAGCAATGAAGTAGTCCCTGGTCAACATAGGGCTTCCAACTTAGACAACATCATGGAAGAACATGATATTGAATTTGATCAGGGGCCTAGACAGAGCAATAAAATAAAGGCAAATAGAAATAATAATTTTAATTCTACTTTGCACAACCAACGTGAAGGAGATGCTAACCAGTGTAACAGCAATAATAGTAATTTTTTAGGGTATCACAACAACAATCGCCAGTTCAATCGCAAGACCAGGAACTGGAGCAAGCATCAGAATTGAGTTTCAACAATGACCTCGGTCAATCTGATGACAATAACTTAAAGATTACTTTTAACAGCAGAGGAGATTTTAAAATTTATAACTTCTCTAGTATAACACTTGACCAAGACTTAACAGATCTTCTAGCTTTTGGTAATACATTTGTGCCTAGTCACAATTTTAACCTAACTAGAACTATAATATATTTAAAAAGCTATGTGCGTAAACTGAATCTAGGCATCTTGTTTTCTACCCCCTTACTACAACAACCTTGTAATCTTAAATTGCCCAGTGTGTTTAATCCAGTTTTACACCTGGATCTTGTTTTGTTTGAAAGAGCTTGTGAGGCAGACTTTAGACATTTAAATAAGAATTATAAGCTTTATTCAGGGTTTAAGAAAAATAACACATCTAAGGAACAAATGCACTTGTTGAATAATCTCTGTAACCTGCCAGTCAGAGTACTGAAACCAGATAAAGGGGGTGGTCTAGTTATCTTGGACAATAATGATTACAAAGACAAAATGGCATCTGTTTTAGATAACTCAGCATACACCCCGTCATCTAAAAACGAAATGAACACAGTTTACTCTAGAAATAGAGGTTACTTTAGAGATTTATTCCTGTCTGGCAAAATTGACCTAGACACCTACCATTATATTGACATCACATTCCCCAAGGTACCAGTGATTTTTGGAATCCCAAAAATTCACAAAAATCTACTTAATCCTCCTATGAGGGCCTTGGTGGATGGTAGGTCATCTATGACCCAGCGGTTAGTGGACAAAATTTTGAGTAAATACCTGAAGCTTATCCTTCACATTTGTAAAGATTCCTGGTCATTTCTTCGAGACATTAATAACATTTCATTCGTAATTTTCTCACTATAGATGTCGTTGACCTCTATACCTCAATTCCACATACTGAGGCTATTGAGTGGGTAGGTAACACACTTGTTGACCTGGGTGCCCCATCGACTGAAATTGACACTGTCTCTGAGTTATTAGACATTATTTTATCGTCTAATTTTTTCATCTTCGACCGGCAATATTACCTTCAAACACAAGGTATTGCAATGGGGTCACCATGTGGTTCCAGTGTAGCAAATGCATTTGTTGCACACTGGGAGAAACAATTTACTTTACATAATAGTGACTTCAACCACCAGGTATTGTATTACACCAGATACCTGGATGACATCTTTATTCTATTTAAAGGTAATACTGGGGAGGCTGCGGCCTTAGTAGAATACTTGAACAGTACCACCAGCTTTTTTAAGTTCACTTATCTGTTCTCGACTACAGGGATCGATTATTTGGATGTCAAGCTTGAAAAGGATATGACAAGGGGTTTATTCCTATCATCTATTTACAGGAAGTCAACCTACTGTAATTCCTTTCTCCACTTTTTGAGCTTGCACCGTTATACACAAAAACGATCAATAGTGAAAGGACAGCTTATTAGGGCTGCCAAAATGTGTAGCACAACTGAAAGCTTTCAAGTAGAATGTCTTACATTGGCCGGAATGTTTTCTAGCTGAGATTACCCTGACTCATTAATAATAGAATTAACACATGAGTCAGAAATAAAAGAGAGTCAGGTTTATTTGCACCTCTGTTAAACAGTAGTGTTTTAGAAAGTAATGATGTCCTGGACACTTCTGTGACTTGTTTAAGCTTGCTTGAAGGTAGTGATAGTGGTAATACAACTAACATGAGTCCCAAGTTCACTACTAGCTTCACAACTACCTTTAATACAGATTCCACCTTAATACGATCTATTATACACAAGAATTGGTACTTTATTACCAGTAACTCCCAACTTTTCGAGAAATTAGGTAGTAATCCTCTAATTGTTTACAGAAGAGGCAATAATCTGAAAAGTCTCCTGGAGAGAAACAACAATAATGACCCTTTTTCTAAAAGGAAGGGCACTTTTACATGCAGTCACTGTAATTGGTGTAAATATTTAAGGACAGGTTCTACATTCCAAATTAGGGGTAGTAAATACAACATCTACCATAAAATGAATTGTGACACTAGATCAATAGTCTATTAGCCTTCTGTGACTGCTGGCCAGCATACTATGTTGGTAAAACGGACCAAAAGTTCAAAGATAGAATTTACCAGCATTGTTACACAATTAGAAAAATGACAACGCCCTAGCTAAGCATATCATCAATTATGAGGGACATAGTTTTTACTTTATGGCTATAGACCACGTTCCATATAACATCAGAGGAGGCCCTAGTGCATTGATTCTTGAAAACAAGGAACTTGAATGGCAAATAAAACTGGAGGCATTTAACAGTCCTGGCTTAAATGAACAGTGTAACATCTCTTGCCTCCTGAAACTAAAAAGTTACTTGAGATAATTAATTATTTACTGTAATGTAATAGTAATTTTACTTCATTTTACATTTTTATTTCCATATATAACTTAATTTGTATAATATACTTAAATAACTAAAACATTTCTTAAATAATTGGTGAATAAATAATTATGTTTTTTTTTCAAATTGATTATTTACACTACAGTAACAGACACCTAAGAATTATATGCATATTCAGGCTTTTCATATATTTTTAAAATTTTTATATATTCTTACATTCTTACATTTTTATTTTTATTTTTATGTTTTGAGTCTGAATTGGCTACTGGTGTCCTAGTTAGTTAATTATAGTGAGACGGTACTAACATTATAGGCTTAGTAAACTGAAATACATACATTCGTATAAACATTATGATATTGATGAATTGGAACGTCACAGTTTAAAGTTTTTTACTTTTTTACTTATTGTGAATTCTTATTCATGTAATTTTTTATTTAATGTAAATTCATGCTGTGATAGTTTTTAAAAAGGAAGTTACGTTTGTACCTGCGTTTGCATTTGTGACATCACTTTATAGATTTAAACTGCACTTGGCGCCACTTTGTATCACTCTGATGAAGCTACTGAAGTTTCAGTAGTGAAAACGCTATAACTTTTTTACTACTGCTTTGATTAAATTTCAAAGAACATTATCATCGCCTTGGTCTCCCTGGTTTTGGATTACCGTGCCACTGATTTTCTCCAGTTTGTTTTTGATTTACTACCTTTATGTACACTTGACTGTTCTGTACACTGTTAGTTTATGCATGTATAAGGTGTGTCCGTGGTATGTATCTGTCATCATAGTATGTGATTGTGCATGTGTGATACTGGCAATATCAGCAGCTGACGTGTGAAAGGCAACTGGTGTACTACTGCACTGTATCATATTTAGTATCAATGGCACAGTTGTGCCCACTGACATTAATCTCATCATTTCTGCAGGTCCCTCTGGGGTTACAGCAAGGCAGGCCATCCATGCTGGTGAGTGTGTTTAACAATACCTATAATAGTCCTGATAGTGCTAGTAACACTAGTGTAACTCAGTAGTGCTCTGTTTGTATACTGCGGGGTGTGCATGTGTACATGTGTGCAGGTGTGCCTGTGCCTATGTGTGCATGTGTGCAGGTGTGCCTGTGTCCACGTGTGCATGTGTGCATGTGTGCCTGTGTCCACGTGTGCATGTGTGCATGCGTGCATGTGTGCATGTGTGCCTGTGTCCATGTGTGCATGTGTACACGTGACCACGTGTGCATGTGTGCATGTGTCCCTGTGTGCATGTGACCACGTGTGCATGTGTGCATGTGTCCACGTGTGCATGTGTCCACGTGTGCATGTGTGCATGTGTGCATGTGTGCATGTGTGCACGTGTGCCTGTGTGCATGTGTCCACGTGTGCATGTCTGCATGTGTGCCTGTGTCCATGTGTGCATGTGTGCCTGTGTCCATGTGTGCATGTGTGCATGTGTCCATGTGTGCATGTGTGCATGTGTGCATAAGTGCATCACTGGTAACAATGTGTGGAGACTGTAATCTGTGTTTTCTTGTCTTCCTCCCACAGGTTCTGGTGCTGCTCTGGTGTCCTGCAGCAGGGAACCTGAATCTGGTGCCACAGGTACTGGTAATGATGATATTTGTGTAATGGTACAGGAAGGTGTGTCAGGGTCCGCCATTGGTCAGCCAATTGACAGTACACAGCTGTCAACCCCATCATTGTGCACAGTCATCCTGCCAGTACATCCTTTGTCACCATTGTCCCTAGGTGATGGACAGGATACAGTGGGCATCGACCAGGGTAATGTGGTACCTGTGGCACATGCGTCCCCACGCAGCAGCCATGGGCAGGGTCCTGCGATGGTACCACACAGACAGTTGCCCATGGGTTCTCGTGGGAGCATCCATGGGCGTACTGCCTCTGGCAGATGTGCCCAAAGAGGTCTGTCAACCTCAGCTATGTTTCGGGCTGTCATGCAGGCACAGTCACGTATCAAAAGGTACACCAGACAGGGTCTGAGGGAGCTGAAAGCATGTCGCACAGCCATGACTGACAGTATGCGAGACATCGCGGATGCTATCCGTAATTTCACCGATGTCATAGACAGATGTTGTGGGGACATATTACAGCGGTTCCACAACCAAATGTCCATGAGCCACGGCAATGGTGGGCGTTTGCGGCGTCGACATGGCTGTATGCCAGCAACAGCAGTAGCTGGCAGTCGGCGCAGATGACAAAAGGCCCCCATAGTGCCAGCAGCAGCCCCAGCAATGCTGGGTCTATGCTGTCATTGGAACGCCCCAGGAGACCATGTGCACGTGGCTCTGGACAGTCCCAACAGGGACCTGTGTCCAGTCAACACACTCCCACTTCTGATGACAGTACCCAGTCTGGCTTAGTACTGGATACGGTCCATAGCACCCCTGCCAGGCACAGGTACCGTGTCCGTGCCCACAGACACTGATCTGTATGACCTGCCAGGTGCAGTCTGTGGCTGTCCACAAACCCCTGTATATGGCAGCCATGAGGTAGAACTGTGTGCGTGCATACACACATGTGAAATGTTAACACCTAGGGTGACCACATACATGCACACACTGCACCAACACTGCCCCACCCTGTACTGCTGCCCCTCACCAACACACATACACACACATATCAATTGGTGGTATCAGTGGCAGACTCAGGCATACCTAATTCACACCCTGTGCATATGATGACACTGTGCCACCTCCTGCAATCTCCAACATCATTGTGGGAACAGGTAAACATGTTGCTGATGCACAGGGTGACTACATAGAAGTGTATTAGTAGTATCATGTTGGTAACAGTACAGTGTGCTGATATGACTGTGTGTATATTCCAGCATGCCTGATGCAGTAACCATATGAATGTCCTGAAATGTCATCTGCACCCATAGTACGTACCAAAGTGGAACAGCTGCACATAATTGCATGCCGGTGGTAAGGATGTCAACAGATAGCCGCATACATGGGTAGCACAGGGGGGAAGCTAATGCAAGTAGTGATATGCAATGGTGGACATGTACAGTAATGGTGTCAAGTTGCCCACAATGACTATACAATGTGGATGTTTGCGCATGTTGATATGTGTGCAGTACCAATGAAATCCAAATCACAATTAACTATGACATAATATCAGTTCTACCATGGGCATCTGCGCTGTGTATTCCTGGGTACATGTTGATAGTGCCTACATATTTGCATTGTTGCTTACTGTTATTGTTACCCCTTCTTTGTTGTACAATGCACTACTTCCAGCCCTGCTTACTGTAGCTTTGTTTGCATGCATGTTCGCTTGGGGTTCCCTGGAACACTGCTTACACCTGCAATGCAGAGTTACAGTGCTTCTGTAGACTCCTAGTGACATCTGCATAGCGTATGATACGTATGTCAAGTTTACACATGACAGAACGTCACTGTCTGTCCTGTACGCATGTATGTTGCCTGTGACACATTGCACATGTCTTACCTGGCATTTACCCATGTGTGCAGTCATATATGCCAGTGCTATGAAACAGTAGCAGTACACCCACACATACACACCTTCAGTATGTTGTTCCCCATTGGCCCTATGTGTTGGTACTCACCATGGCAATCACACTACTATGGTAGCATGTGCAAAGGTAACCTGTGAATCACCTCTATGGTCCAGTTGTGGTTTATGTGAGTCATGTGGCAATGTCACAGCTGCCACATGTATGCAGTCAGCCATCACCCTTGGCCAGGAATGTACAACACATGTGTGGGATGCCACCACACAGCCAATATGGGGACTGAGCTCTCTGAACCCAGTAATGCCATACCGTGTCAGGTGGCACGTCATATATACTACATCCTGGACAAACTTCAACCCCAATCCCTGCTGCTACTATTGATAAAACCCCTGAAGATGTTTCTGATAGTTTTAACCAATTCTTTACTGAGACAATTCAAGCCCTAGCTAGCCAACTACCTCCTAGCTCCCCTGGTCCTGAAAGTAGCACCCCTAGAAACCTACTTGCATTCAGCTTCCAACCAGTCGCCACTTCACTTATCCGTACCTTGATCAAAAAATTAAAACCCACTACACTTTCTGCTGATCATCTCCCTGCCGAGTACCTACAAAAATCAGCTGATGCTATTGCTTACCCCGTCTCAATACTAATCAATCGAGCCATAGTAGAAGCTAAAATTCCCACCATCTGGAAAATATCCTATGTAATCCCACTTCACAAAGGAGGCAGCTCTACTGAATTCTCCAATTATAAGCCAATAGCTATACTCTCTCCACTTGCAAAGATTATGGAAAAATGTATTCATAGACAATTCATGCACCACCTAATCCTAAATCGCCTTATGGCAGACACTCAGCATGGCTTCCGTCTTCATCACAGCACTACTTTAGCCCTCCTAGCCTTTACTAACACCATAAACCATAATCGCAACAATAATTATATATCCTCAGCCCTCTTTTTGGATCTTTCCAAGGCATACGATATGGTTGATCACCAACTTGTAATCCACACCCTGCAAAAATCTGTTAACCAGTTTACTGTGTAATTTAATTTAATCCTGAGTTGTGCTCAGGACTAACTTTAACCTGTGGAACTTGTTTAACTTGCTTACTTATGTAATCTCTGTAAATAATCTGTTTGTAATATGTAATGCTGGTATTATGTAATGCTGTATCTGCTTACCCTTGGAGCTTTTCTCCCCGGGCCTCCGCTGAAAATGGACATGCATCCAGTCGGACTATCCCGATCAACAAATGTAAAATAAATAAATAAAAAATATTACAGTGACTACAATACAAGTCAGACATTGACACGCACTGACAGCATGCTGAACACACTGGGGCATACGTGGAGACTCAGAATAGCATCCTGCCTGAGCATCACACACCTCCGCAGCTGGCACACAGGCATATGTTCCGTCGGAACAGAGCACATGCCACACATGGCACACACATCCCGTGTGCCTTACACTCACAGCCTGTAGGGTTACACAACACACCTGCTACAGACGTATCAGGTACCTGTCTTGGGTGCTGCACTGGGGTCCCGCTCAACAGGCTGTATCTGGTGAAGGTCACAGTGATATGCCTCAGGGGCACTATGGTCCACCACAGAACACATGCATACAGGTCAGTCAGAGGCATGGACACATATGACTCACTCATTGACCATGCCACTATGGCTGACCTGAGACATACCTCCCTGGACTACATGATAGGGAACATAGAATGGATCTCTCAGCATGTGGCACAGGGAAGTATGAGCCTGATCTTGGTTGCCAACATACCCTCACCAGGTATGCTACCACTATATGTAGGAAGGGTGTTGTATGTCTACATTCTGCTCAGTCTCCAATGTCATTCATAGGGTATCCGCTGGCTGTCAATGTGTGCTTACATGCTAGGGAAGCCACAATGATGTGCAGGGGTCATCTTGCACGTGACACCCATGGCCCGATGTATATTGGCAAAGCTCCTTGATACACACATACTGCCTTATGCTGCAGGACACGGTTTACATAGCCACCTCCATGGGTATCACACAGGTTAGGACACTAACAGTGCTGCTACACAACAACAGCAGTGTACACCGCAAGATGCATGCACTGGACACTGTCCTCAGCACGGTGAACTGCAATGTCTGTGCAGTACCAGAGTCCTGATTCATGGCTCACAGGTGTTACCCATCACTGACAGGTTATGCCCCATACCATGCCTGTCGTCCCCTACACATGTAACACACATGGACAGGGGGGTGGTATCCCAAGGCACCACAGATACACACACCTCCAGGTTGTTGACACAGCACAAAGAATCAGGGCCTAATCATGTGCAGCTAACAGTGTGTCGGACTGCCATCTGGTTCATAGCCTGGCACACACAACCCTCCCATACACAGGAAGACCACCTATCCTCCATAACAACGCTGGCAATATGACAGTCTCAATAACTGTCTTTATATGGCTGGACTGCATCCAGCCAAACATTGTGCGTGAGCATTACTGTAGCTACAACACACTAGTTGAAGGGTTCACAGCATGTGGTCACTGAATTGCAGTGGAATGACATGTTACCACTCCCACAACAGGTGGGAACATGCAGCACCTGTACATCAACTACATGTAGACTATATGGCCCAGACCAGATGTGTATCCCCTGCTGTAGGTATTTTACCATATACACCCACACTGTATAGACACATACCGCGTGCAGCCCCTGCAGAGTAAGACACAGTCATATTGGTATACATTGCAAATACCATTTATCCACTCGAGGCATGTGTCAGACATGGTAACTACTGCAGGTCACAGGTATTTATGTGTATGTGTCACACACATACATCATGTGTGCAATGTCATTGCTGGTTTAGGCAATGGCATGCATTGTTATGTACAAAGACCCACACAAGGTCATAATGTGTGACACAACCACACGTGGCAGTTGTGGGTTACCAAAACATACCTATCTGTACTCTGACAATGGTAATAGACACAGTAACAGAGTGCACTATTGGCATTACTGGCTAACTAGCCCTGTTTGGCTGTGCTGATAGTGTGGTTACATCCCCTGTGTTTACTGGGGGAATATGCAGCATCTGGTGTATTGTAGTGTTTGCCAAAAGGATCTGTTCTCTCACACTTGCATTAACCCACACTACTACCCTCACACACACTTGCCATTTGTAGGATTCATACCCCTACCTAAGTCACGACGTGTGAGAGAGACGCATTAGCGAAGCGCACTATTCGGATTACTAGATAGTTTCTCTTCTCTGACTGTACTTATAGGGTGCTGACATCATGAGTATTTTGAAAGGGTAATGTGCATCAGGTAGTGTGATCTCCTGATTGCCAAAACTAACATATTTTTCATACGGAAATGCACACACACAAACTCCCCACATCCAAACACACACACTTGCAGGTTTCAAACCCCTACCTAAATATGTTCTGGCACTTGAGAGTGATGCGGTAGCAGGTTGCGCTATTCTGAGTACTGGCAGATGTCTCTTCTCCAGCTGTATGCATAGGGTGCTGTTATCATCACTGTTTGGAAAGGGTAATGTGCATCATGTAGTGTGATCTCCTGATTTCAAAAAAGCACATGTTTTTCATACAGAATTGCACACACACAGAGTCCCCACATCCAAATACATGCCATTTATAGGTTTCAAACTCATACCTAACTATATTATGGCAGAGTGCGCTATTCGAATTGCTAAGAGGTTTCCCTTCTCCTGCTGTACTTATAGGGTGCTGACATCATCAGTGTTTAGAAAGGGGAATGAGCATCCTGTCGTGTATTCTCCTAGTTGCCAAAAGGGATATTTCCTTCATACAGACTTGCACACACACTATCCCCCTCCACACACACTGAGCATTTGGAGGATTCAAACCCCTACCTATGTTAAGACACTCAAGACTGACGCATTAGCGGAGCATGCTATTCGCATTACTGTTAGGCTTCCATTCTCCTGCTGTACTTATAGGGTGCTGACATCATCTGTGTTTAGAAAGGGGAATGTGCATCCTGTAGTGTGTTCTCCCAGTTGCCAAAAGGGACATTTCCCTCACACAAAATTGCACACACACTAGCCCCCCTCATCCAAACACACACACTTGCCATTTGCAGGATTCAAACCACTACCTAACTATGTTATGACACTCGAGACTGACGCATTAGCGGAGCATGCTATTCGCATTACTGGTAGGCTTCCATTCTCCTGCTGTACTTATAGGGTGCTGACATCATCTGTGTTTAGAAAGGGGAATGTACATCCTGTAGTGTGTTCTCCCAGTTGCCAAAAGGGACATTTCCCTCACACAAAATTGCACACACACTAACCCCCCTCATCCAAACGCACACACTTGCAGGATTCAAACCACTACCTAACTATGTTATGACACTCAAGACGGACGCATTAGCGGAGCGCGCTATTTGCATTACTGGAAAGTTTCCCTTCTCCTGCTGTACTTATAGGGTGCTGACATCATCAGTGTTTAGAAAGGGTAATGTGCATCCTGTAGTGGGTTTTCCCAGTTGCCAAAAGGGATATTTCCCTCTCACACACACAAACCCCACTCACACTGAGCATTTGCAAGATTCAATCCCCTACCTAACTATATTATGACACTTGAGGGAGACGCATTAGCAGAGCGCACTATCCAAATTACTGGGCATCTGTTCTGCACCTGCAGTATTTATAGGGTGCTGACATCTTTATTTCTACAGAGGTATGTACATCTAGTACTACCTGTCAGGTGGGGGATAGCATATATATGCATTTGCAGCCACCTACGTCAGGGTCAGATATGCACATCGCACTGGCAGGTTATGTTCTATACCATGCTTTGTGACCAGAGGACCTGTAACACAACACAACACAACCAGTCCAGAACACCACACCCACATCCAGGACACACACTTAGCTTCCCTGGGAACAGTGCCAGGATATGCAGGTGTTCACATACACCATTCCAGTTGTTAACATCAGGTACAGGCATATTGTGTGTGAGAACTACCCAGGCCTCTACCACTTTACCCTACAGCCACTACAATTTGTGGGTCCATGTGCTATGGCAGAACCACACATCACAGCCACATGGGGGAATACATATTGCACCTGTCCATCTGCAACGTGGGTACTCACTGTTCCACACCAGAGGTAGACCACCATCGTTGATATCTGACCATACCCACCTTTCCCTGGACATCCATATCCCATCTCCACCCCCACGCAAGGTTGTCACTGCACACAAACTGTATTTAGCACAAGCAGACTCTACACTTGTGAAGACTGGGGTGGACGACTTCAGAGGACCCATGCTGGGGGACTATACTGGCCACTCAGCATAATCCTTGACAATTGCATTCTATGAGCATGTCTACAGTTTGCGTTGATCATGCTATCCCACATATACCAATGACTGCTCCACAACAAGACACCTGTCAGCTGTACACCAGCCATATATGCACCGTACAACAGACAGAGTGAGCTAATACATTGCAGAGCTGTAGCCCACAGAGGGAGGGCATCTGTGAACAGTTCCAGCACGGCACTTCATTCACACATAATTGTCCAGAGAATGCAGATAGGGCTCCCCTCAGTCTGTTATTGATGGACACCTACTGTCAGAGATCCTCAGCAACCCTCTCCCAGCACACACCGACAACATGGCTGTGGCTTAGCACATTCAATCCCTGGGACCTCCACGGTGCCCCTGCTTGACAGAGGCACAGCTCACTAGCCTCACATGTTGCCTTCTGTGACCTACTTTACAGTGGCACAGTACCCTACTGTACTGGAGATGCAGATGCCAAGCACACTCTGGCTGAGCTGTCATTCCCTAGGGCAACAAGCCTAGTATTGACCTCTACACCCATATGTTCAATTGTCGGATGCACAATATTTGCTGTGCTGTTCTACTGTTTGCAGGTCTTTATTACCATAGCATTCCTTGTTCCTATAACCAACTTGTGTATCTGTGGAAGATGTTTGCATATGACGGTGATCCACTATACCACTTATGTCTCTGTAGTCATTTACTGTGTGCACTGGGCAGATTGCTGTGTTGTGGTTGGTTCCTGGACTGACACGTACAAATACCAGATATGTGTGGCCAACTGCTAAAAGGAGATATGGCCTAAGTGTGTGAGCATGCCCAGTTCAGCCTTTCCATGGCATGTTGTCTGACATATGCCTCATTAAGTGTGCGAGCATGCCCGGTGAGCTTTCCATATGTTGCACTCTGAAGTCCACCACATATTTGGGTGTGTGTGAACTTCAACAATATCTCACGTTTATGGTTGTGTGTTGGGTGTCATGTTGTGTACTAACTGGCCAACTGCTTCGTGTCTGCCACAACAGGGATTATACTGTGCCTGCAGGGATTGCATGGGATACTTTGCAGGCAGTTCTCAACATACTTTCATAATGACCTAACACTGTAGTACCGTATAGTGTACTGGTTCAGTACTTTCGCTGTGGTGGACAGTATCCTGGGCTTTAGTCCTATGACTGCTTGACATCTTCATAGTGAGCACAACAGACTGTGTAGGGGCCAGTTGTGCACATATGACCATGTTGCATTATGTTCAAATATGGACTACCTACACCAGGCTCGTCCAACATTGCTAGTGTATTCCACAACATGGGTGGACATTGGCAAACACTAGCGATGTTCCCTAGGCCATTTCTGATGCTAGTCACAGGGTGTGTTTGTCCTTCGACACACATTGTAACTGGAGTTTGCCATGACATATGTCATGGTTAGTATACTGTGCCTCCGTCTACCTCTGACATAACAGTGATACCCAGGGTTAGCCTACCATCTCCCATCCACTCATCAGGATTCCTCTTGAGGGGTGTCGATATGTGACTCTCTGGCTGACCTGTACCAGGAATTTACTGAAGAGTGGGGTGCCTTCTGTGTTATGGATCATTCTGTACAGCTTGTCCTATGTATGTCAGTGCTGGGGTTCAGGTCTCTCATGTGCATAGCTCACTGCCATTCAGATTGTACAAGGTGCAGCATGTTCATTGATTCCAGGTTGGACATGGCTTCATACATCAGGCACAGCTTGCCTGTAGCTGGGCAGTATGGCAGTGTGTGGGGCTGCAGTTTGTTTACTCAGGCAACACATGGCATCTGTTCATGCTCTTTGCTACTCCTGGTGGGGTACTGTTGTGGACTTTATAGTTGATGGAGGTGTCCGGTGCGGTATATCCCACAGGGGCTATTGTAGTCAATTGTGACGCTGATGGAGGATGACTGCAGAGCCACAGTGACTTCCACTTATCTACATCTGCCAACCTTCATGTTTGGGTGGGTATATAGTATATGTTTCTGCGAACACTACAGCCACATGTTTGTCCAGTGCAGGATATCTATCACCTTTTGTACCCAGGTCTCACATTACATGTTAGGTACATCATGGGTTAACACCTGTGTGGTAATTTGTGGGCACTTACTCTATATCCACGGTGGTTGTCTATACACAGCTCTGCAATTAGCTTGCTGACATGGCTATGGCTCCAGTTGTCTGTTTGTAGGTGGCCCTTTTGTGGGTTGCTTGTGTCAGCTGGGGGTCGGATATGGTGGGCTGTTTGTACTCCTCTGCATACATGTTCAGTCACAGTCCCTCCATGTTGGCCTATACCTATGGGACATATATACAGAACGGGGGGGGGCAAGACCAGGCCTTGTGGGATGCCACTCATATCTGCTTTGTAGTCTGACATGGATGCGGCATATCTGACCATGTCACTTCTGTCCTTGGTCTGGTTTGCAACCCCTCTACTGACATAGGGGTATATATTTAAGCTGGTGAACATAGCCATACTGAACTCGTACAGTATTGTCTAGAAGCATGTGCACGGTCCAGCTATGCTGTGTGGACCACATTGCCCTCATCAATGACCTTAATGACTGCTTCAAATGGGTCAAACATGTTTAGGGGCAGGATCTGCAGTTACGACAGCCACACTGTGTAGTGTTCAGTATCAGTAGGTCCACAATAGCCTTCTGTCTGCGGTACATACTGATCCTTTCCATAGCTGTGCAGAACAAGCTTGTCAGGATCCTGGGGTGGTAGTTTGCAGTATCCATTCAGGTAACATCTTTGTTGTGATGGACCACTGTTGTTGTACACTGCTCTTTGGGTACATATCCTGTGGTAAGGCTGACATTGTGCAGTAGTGTGATTTGGCATTCCATTATTCTTGGAGTCCATGTTGGCCTCAGCCCAGGACACCATCACATACCTTTGCTACTGTGTGCTCTGCTTTGCAGATGATGGCTGTTACCTCAGCATCTGCAATGTCAGGGGACCATCAGTCTGCTGGGATAGGTATTTTGCACTCTGGGGGGGGTGTTTGCACTGCACCTGACAGGTTCTATGTTAGCAATATGTGTGTGTGTTTGGTATGTTGTTTGTAATATCTGTGTGATTCGGAGCATATCTGTGGATGCCCAACATGGTTCCTACCATCAGTTGGGTAAGCCTTGTGATTATCCTTAGTGTCCTGTACATTTTGTATCTTCATAGGTTCATGGGTTCATACTAGGCTATACACCCTAGGCCATTAGTAAGCCTAGCCAGAGTGTGTGTGTCTTTCGCCACCCCTTGCTATGTTCTATTATGGCCATTTATGAATTTCTTCACTGTGCCTCTGTCTGGTCGTGATACAGTGAAGACCCCCAGTATACATGTACAATCATCCATCCACTTGGCAATATTCCTGTTGAGGGGTGTCAGTGAGGGGCTCTGCCTAACATGGATTGGGATCCTGTTTCTGGGTGTGGGGAGCCTCTGGGTTATGTATCTGTCCCTCCAGCGCATCTTATTTCATTATGTGTTGAGGCTGACATCTGTCACTCTCACAGCTCCAATGGCTTTGATTTCCTGTGGTGGAGCATGCCCATTACTCCTGTGTTGGACATGGCCTTGTACAACAGACATACAATGCCTCTGTGTAGGCAGTCTGTGACTGCATTCAGCTGGGGTGTCTACAGCCAGGCAGCATATGACATATATTTCACACCCTTTATCCTGTTGGTGGGGTAACTATGAGGTCTTCCGAACCGCTGCAGGTGTCACATACGGTACATCCCATATAAGTCATTGTACTAGATTTTGGGTCTGTCAGGGAACAGTACAGCAGCACAGTGACCTCTGCTGATGTAGATGTGAATCCTTTCATGATACGGTGTCCAATATCGACAATCTTCCTAGCCACATTGGCATTGTGAGTGTCACATGACAGATTACTGTCGACTTGTGTCCCTAGGTCCCTGATTACTCCTTGCATACATAATGGTTTGCCACCTATGTGGTAATTTGTGTGTACCTTGTCTGGTATTTGGTGGGACATTCATACTGTCCAGTGTCTTCAGGATGTCTGGGTGGAGTTCTTGTGTGAGAGTGTGGTCTGTCGCATGCTACAGACTGTACAGCAGTTTGGACTACACTTAGGTGCACATGGGTGGTCTCCGCTGCTTTGTGCATTGTCAGTTACCTGGCCACATGGGTGTCTGTGCTGCATATGGATATTCCCCCTCCTTTGATGTTTTGGTGCAGGTGTTGGGGCCATAACACATGATATGTGGTATAACCTAGTAGTGCTGGGGTGCTATCACTAGGCTTGCAGCAGGCTTCTGTCACTGCACAGACATCAATGTTCTCCATAATGGGAAGTGCCTCAGGGGCATGCATATTGCAGTTTACACATCTGGCATTGGTCAGCATTACCCTTATGTTTACTACCACTTATGTTTTCTAGGGTGGTGGGAGGTCTTTTTGGCCTTGCCTACATACGGCTGTATGGAGGCGGCAAAGTCCTTATCCAGTATCCAGACGCACAGGGGTAACAGGTGCAAGCCATCCCTGGAACAGCAGCATGGCTTGTTATGCTTGACATCTCAAGCAGACAGACATTAGACCCTCTTGGACTGACAGCTGTAACTGTGGCAGCTGTTAAACATGATCATTCTGTGTTTGTACTGTGGCATCATTCTTGGTGAGGGTTGGATGCTGCACACAGCCAGTGTCATACCGGCCTGTGGTACATACTCAGAGGGATCATCCATGTCTCTTTTCATGTTGACCAGGGAGGTACATCTCAGGTCATTCACACCAGCATGGACATTGAGTGCATCATATTTCTGCTTGCTTTGGGGTGACCTGCGTACTTGTGTTATGTGGCATTTTGTGGCAGCCTACAGGCAGCTTACTCAACCCTTTCCCTTGTTCAGTCTGGTGAGTGGGACAGCAGTGTGTCTGCCTATACAGACACCTATTACAACTGTATCAGGCATGTTGTTTCTCCTTCTGGCCTGTGACTGTTTGGCACACCAGCTTTGCATACTATTCATTGCATGTGCTATGTTTGAAGGTTGTGGTTGCTTGTGATCTGCTTTGGAGGCTTCTGTTGGTGTGGTGTTTTTGTAATTAAGGTCTCTGGGAATATTTGTCTGTGTTTATGTGTTTGGTTTACAGTTGTGGTAGGTCTATGTGGGACTGGGTTTGTGGTGCATGTGGTTACCTTCTCCTCCTGACTAGTTTTGACAGTACTGAGTTGGTGGAGCTCAACCTCTGGTTTGGATACATGGTTGCATCTACCACATATATTTGTATTTATTGGGGGGTGTTGTGGCTGTCTGTGTACTTGGGACAGGTGTCACATTGCCTCTGGATTCACAGATTCTACTTGTTGTGGCTGGACTTAGTGGATTGTATGTGTGGACATATGTTATTGCCATACTACTGGTCAGTGATTACTTCCCTTTTTATGTTTGCTCTATCATGTGGTAGCTTCCTCATTCTCTTGCATGGTTTGATAATGGCTGGAGTCCAGCATGCCAGATGCCTGCGTGTATGGCATTGTGTGTTGTTGTTATTTGTGATTGCATACTCCAAGCATTCCTGGCTGTGTTCATGGAATGCCTGTTTAACATGTTCTGTAGTGTGTCCCATATTCTGCACTTGCCCAGGGCCTTTTGTGGATTCAACATCAGTTTGGAGGGCTGTAACCTATGCTTTACACATGTTTTTCACTGTGGTATTCTGGCCAGGGACTGTGTTCGAGATGTGTATATCCAGTGTGATTACTCTATGGTCTGGTCTTACCGGTGAGGGATACACTTCTCATCTTGCATCCAGTACACATGTTGCTGATTATCACATCCAGTATGCTTACCCCTCTTGTGGGAGTGGTACATTGTTCCTGGGCATTTTGGTTTATGGATTCTAGGAACTTTTCTCCTACTGTGTTGGTGCTAGTATAATGCTCCCGGTGTATGTCTGGGTATTTTCAGTCAAGCAATATAATGTGGTTTGGGGGGCTTGATATATTCATGTATTCCGACATAGGCCAGGTGCAGTTCCTGGTATTAGGACAGTAGTCTGCAGCAGGCTATATACTGGGAGGCAGTTTTAGCCATTGGTATTTGACCATGGCTAATCCATGCTGCTTCTTGTTGTGGTACCAATATGGGGGTGTGGTTATCCTTGACATTTATTGCTAGTCACCCTCCTTTTGTAGCTTGTTCCATGTTTTGCGGCTGTACAGCACAGTATGAGGTGTGACCTGGTAGTGTTAGGGTGCTGATGTGAGCCTTGACCCAGTTCTCTATTACAGGACTGGTATCTACATTCTCCATACTGTGTGCGTTTACACTGCACACATCTTGCTGTTTAGACTTCTGGCATTGGGTAGCATTACATCTAGGTTCCTATCCCTTGTGGAACCTATGAAGGTGGGTTTGTGTTTTGAGACTTACATATTCAGGGCATGCTGTGGGTACTGACAGCCTTTGCCAGTATCCATGGGGCATGGCATGATAGGTACATGCCACCCCTAGCAGGTGGTGCATCATGTCATGCTCTGCATGTCTTCCCAGCCTGAGACACATTGGCTCCCCTTTGACTAACTGCATTACTTCAGCCAGTTATTGCACTTGATCATCCCATCGTCATTTTGTGGCTTCATGCTCGGTGAGGGTGGATGTTAGTCAGGGTGCTCAGGTGTGCATATAGTACATGGTGTTACATTACTTAACACATGGCATTCATGCCTCAGGTGGTGCTGCAGGGCTGCCTCTGTCGGATGCACATATTACACTTCCCTGTACATGTTTGTGAGCAGGTCATGTCATTTTAGGCATCCATGTTATTATTTGAGTGAGTCAGAGGGGGTATCATTCCCAGGGTTCCTACTGAGCCAGTGTATGTGCTATGCGTTGCCTCTTTGCCAAGGCCAGGGTATACTGGGCATGCCTACTTCTGCCTACTGGGGCAGGCTCAGGTTGTTCCTCCTCCGAGTCATGCTCTGCCTGTGATGGCCTTGGCAATGGTGGGGGGCTGTTTGGCCCAGCCCTATGCTGGTCCTGCTGCAGCTGTTTTCGCAAGATCATATTATGTAGCATAGCACATGCCATGACAATTTGGGTACATGTAGTTGGTGTGTACTGCAAGGCTCTACCAGATGTGTCCAGACACTGGAACTGTGACTTGAGCAGCCCAAACACACGCTCTATTACATTATGTGTTTGTGCGTGTGCCTCATTATGGTGCTCCTGTTCAGGTGTGTGTGCGTTTCTGATGGGTGTCATCAGCCATGGCTCCAGTGCATAACCTGCATCCCCCACTAGGTGTCCATGTGGGATGTCCCCATTGGCAAATGTCTGGTACAGCTGCATCAAATGCCAGATGTGGGAATCGTGGTAACTCCCAGGGCAGCCAGCACACACATTCATTATTATGCCCTGGGCATCACACATGCCCTGGCAGTTGATGGAGGGAAAGCCCTTGCGGTTAATGTAGTCCCTACCCTGCTCACCGGCTGGTGCTTTGATGCGTATGTGCGTGCAGTCTATTGCACCCACTACCTCAGGGTATTCCGCTATTTGCTGGAAGAGACGTATATTGCTGGCCAATACCTCACAGGCATTGGGGAAATATACATGATCCCCGACATGTGCTGACATGGCATCCAGGAACTGGTGCAGTACCCTGGAGGCTGATGCCTGTGATATCCCCATCATATCGCCAGTTGGTCTCTGGAAGGTACCTGTTGCTAGTATTCTTAGGCCAACACATACCTTGGTTTCCACTGGGATGGGTTCCCCTCTGTTGGTTCTGTGTGAGGCGTGGCCTGCACAGCTCAACAATTTGCTGCAGGAGCTCTCTGTCCACTCTATAGCGCTCTACTATCTCCAGCACATGTAACCCGTGGTAGGTGACCCTGGGCCTGTACACTCTTCTCTGTCTCCTCACTGTGGGTTGTCTGGCACCATCTGCATTGTCACCACCCTCAGCAAGTCGCCTATGTCTCATTATGACAGCTATGGCAGCCCCTAACATTTCTGCTCTGAGTGAAGCTTTTTCAGTTTTCACTTCTATTAGCTTACTCCTGTCTTGCAGTGTCTCTTAAGAGAAACATCCTGCACTACTGTTTGCAGTGTTTTAAGTGCTGGGCTGGGCTACTATTCTGCCTGTGCAATTGCCTGCTTCTAATTGTTTTCACCTGCTGGCTTCAGCAGTTATCCCTGCTAGCTTCCTATTATATCTGTTGCTTCCTTTTTCCTTTCTGTTTCCTCAGAGGGGAGCAACGTGCATACCAGCAGAAACACGCTCACAGTGGCTTACACGCGTGCACACGTGCTTACACGGTTCAGAATCTACTTATTCGGGTTAAAACGCACGCACACCCGCGCAAACACTGTTACACATCTGCCAACAGCCTCCAACATGCTCAGCCTGCCCTACAAGCGTGCACACCAGCGCAAACAGTGTTAAACATCTCCCAACATGCTCCCACATGCTCAGTCTGCCTTACACGTGCGCACACTGTCCTACTCGCGCTTCATGGTGCACACACGTGCGCATGCACGCCCATCAAGAAACTTTGGTGTAAGTAACAGTGTTCACCTTCCATTTTTTGACTTTCACTGACTTATCTAGTGGCACACCTCTTTCCATGATCTGTGTCTGTCATCTGTCATGTTACATTGACCTCCAATGAACTGCATTTCTTTCTACCATTCCCCCCTGTGATGTCACCTATCTCCTACTCTATTCCTCCCCCTTATGTATCTCTTACACTACTCAGACTGTGCTCATTTGCTATGTGACTGTGAGATTCAGTATCCTTACTCTCATTTACATGGAATTGCCTACTAATGCTTAGTTACATGTCTTAGACTCAGCTTCCCCCCTTAGCAACCACTACACGGTGGCCATGTTGTTTTTGGTCTGCTGGTCCCTGCATTGTCATTCCATGTATTGCATGAAACCCACATTTGTGGGTTTATAACCTTCTTTTTTATGGTTTTATACAGCGCAGCCCGTTTGCGCGGGGCTGCGCTGGGTTTAAACATCGGCGATAGCTGAAAAAAAAAAATTATATTTTTAATATTTTTGCATCGGGTTACCTTGCCAATGGCCACATATTTGGCCATTGGCATGCTGCCTGAGACATATGCACCCTTTTTTTGGAGCTGACATGGCTCCGTTGTGGAATTTGCAGAAACGTACTCAGTTGTCAACTGAGTACATTTCTGCAGCTAAAACGTCTCTTACACGGACTGGTTTCTGCTTCGTGGATTGCTAATATACCTCATTTGCATACCTTTCGGCTGCAAGTGAGGTATTTAGCATGTCCACGCCCAGTCCATGTAAGAGACGTTTTAGCTGGTCTCTTACACGGAGTTTAGGGCTGTTCCTGGATCGCGAGGCTTGCATGGAGTGTTGCACGTCTCTTACACTCCGTGCAAGCCTTCATGAATCCTGCCCTCAGTCTAACAAGCCTGCCAGAATTATGAAATAAATAAAAAAATCTAATCACATTTTTTTTACTAATATGTGGTTTAGCAATTCTTGTTTTACAAAAACTGCTGTGATGCATTTGGTTCTGAACTAATTTACTGTATACAAAATAACAAAATGTATCCGTAGGCAGCATTTCAGTTATGTTACTTGTGAATGGAAACACAGAGGTAATGTAAACAACACTGATTAAATGTCACACTGACATTCTGCAAAGATGTTACCTGTCTTCAAGCTGGCTTAATTTCAGTTTCCTTTTGAAAGACTTTGTTTTCTAGACAGATAGTGAAAACATGCTATACAGTATTAAATATCACAAGTGAAATTTGCAGTCAACCTTTCAAAATGATCAGTATCGTGTTAGTCACCTGTATGTATTTGTATATGTATGGTTTCACTTTATAATCTTGAAATACTGAAATCACAGCAGGTTTTCTCTTGAGACTATAAAGCGGAATTTGCAAAATACCGAAACCCCAAATGCGTCAAATTCAAAATTGTGAACGTAAACACACCATACACCACACAACACATACACCATCCTTCCCACACTACAACAAACAAACAAAACACACACAAACACAAAAACACAAATAAACAAACCTACTCTACAAATAAGCAGGGGGGCAAGCTCTCCTGCACCCCCCATATGGGGGGCTGCTCACCCCACACACCCCGCTACTTATATATACTAACTCAGAGGTCGCACCAAACAGAAAAAGACAGTAAACTCACCACTACACACCCTACAGTTCCCTCGCACACACATCACATATATACAAACACCACCACTTTCAGCACTTAAACACTCATACTTTTACCTACCTACCCTAAACTATACCGAAAATGTCCGAACACACTCACATACACTGAAATACCTACCCAAACCCCTTAAAAAAATATTCACTTACATTAATCTCCAGCCAAATCCACACACCAAAATGTACATCAGGCACACAGTACATCTCCCACGTCACGTACAGGAGCACCATAACCACGACTTTGACATTTCTGGATTCGGGGTTATGAAGTTTCACTATTTTAAAAATTCGACTTTATAGTCTAGAGATACTGAAATTCGATATTTCAGTATTTCGAGATTATAAAGTGAAACTGTATGTATACATATATGCAGTCATGTTATAAATTATCAACCTAGATACAAACAGAATGAATTTTTTTAATCCAAAGGTAAAAATCAGAAATCAGAGAGACAAATCTAGAAAAGCACTCATAATAAACTGGCAAAAATATATTTCTGTACTTTGAGATGATAAATAACAGCTGCTCTGATAAAGTAACCAGATCAAAAGTAATTGGTTTTATCTGTTTCCAGACATACAAATGAAGGTTTTCACTATAACTACTTCAACAATGCTGCAAATAACAAGGGACTAGATCTATAAATAGGGGCCCATGGCATGACAAAACATGGGTTCACCATGGTGAAGGCACAGCTATGTAGTGAAGTGGGGTGTAAGAGAGACCATGAGATATACTGTCCTGAGCAGTATAGTGGTGAATGTTTGGTGATGTACATAAATCCAATTTATTCAGTTCCACTGAGGTGCAGTTAGAAAAATAAATAACTATGTGTCTTTCTAAAACCATACTTGACCAAGGCAAGTGCTCAGCCCAACTTACCTTGGCTCATGATTCACTGTCACATTTGGGAATGTACAGGTGGCACCCTTACTAGCTGCTGGCAGGTAGATTAAAAAGTCTGAGATGTCCGTGGTGGATCACAGACCACCAGAAGGTACATGTAGATAGGAAATTTTTCTGGCCTTTGACTGGAGGTGTGTAGGGTAAAAGGCATTGTTCCAGTTGCTTGCAATACATGAGTGTAGGGAGGAGCTGAAGCTCCGATCACTGAGACTGTATATAGTGGAGGTGGAGTTGGGTTATCATCAGTGACAACATTAATACAATAGATGAAAAAACTATTAGCAAGGTCTCTGACTACTGACTGTATGGCAGGAAAGGTAAAACAGCAGACACTGACAGCTGACACTCTCATGGAAACATATGCATGTGGTACTGATTGCTGACAAGCCAGAAGTAGTAAAGAGGCAGGTCACTGTCAGAAGAGGACAGAGTAGAATCTGGGATGAGTTGTAGTTGGGGTTCCAATGCTAACTGTGCCAGCTGTGGTGCCATAATCACTGTGAGGGTGTGGGAAAGGCCAAGAGTACTTATCCTTTAGAAAGAGAGGGGCTGTTGGGTTGTCCACCTCATTTTACTAATATAGGGATCAGTGACATAAAATTACACTGGGTAACCTAACTTGTCATCATCATCAACCGCCTTTTACCATTTTCTACATGAGGTTGGGTTGTCACATCAACTGCCACCTTCTCTCTCTCTCTCTCTCTCTACTCAATAAAACTCCTCTACCTTCTTCAAAAGTCATACATGACGGCTACAGATCTTTTGTCATACAATCCATCCATCTCTTTGCTGGATTCCCTCCTTTCCTCTTGTTTTCTTTCTCTGTCTGTCTCAAATTATCTTTATCAGCTTCTCTTCTGCTTTCCTGCACATCTACATGATCTACTGTTAAACCAGTCTCAACATCATTCATCTGAAAACTAATTAAAAATTTAAAACCAACTACCCTATTGGCTGACCTCCTCCCAGCAGAGTATTTATAAAAAGCAGCCAATGCTGTAGCTTACTTATTATCCATCCTGATCAATAGAACTATATCTGAAGCTT
Source organism: Protopterus annectens (assembly GCF_019279795.1). Classification (NCBI taxonomy): domain Eukaryota; kingdom Metazoa; phylum Chordata; order Ceratodontiformes; family Protopteridae; genus Protopterus; species Protopterus annectens. The sequence goes on from NC_056741.1 coordinate 319,963,570, forward strand.
CCATCCCCTCCATCTGGAAGATAGCCCATGTTATCTCACTCCATAAAGGAGGCAGCTCCTCTGAGCACTCTAATTATAGACCCATAGCTATTCTGTCTCCACTTGCCAAAATTATGGAGAAATTCATACACAGACAACTCCTGAACTATCTTCTCATGAACAATCTCCTGACAAACTCCCAACATGAGTTTAGACCATACCATAGTACCACCACCACTGCCCTTCTCTCCTTCACTAACATTATAAATCTAAACCAAAACATTAATAAACTTTCCTCAGCCATCTTCTTAGACTTTTCCAAGGCCTTCAACATGGTAAACCACCAAATACTTATAAAAACACTGGAAACCATTTCCCTCGACACCCATGCTATCCAGTAGTTCCAATCTTACCTGAGTGGTAGACAACGGGCAGTCCTATGGAAGGACAACCTAACCACCCTGCTACCCATCACCCTAGGAGTCACCTAGGGCTCCATCTTAAGACCCCTCGTATTTTCTATATTTATAAATGACCTGCACAAAGTCATACCAGAGGCTACCTGCATTCAATACATGGACAACTCGACTCTAATATGCTCAGCCACATCCCCAACAGAACTGAAGTCTTTAGCCCAAAAAACTTTTAACACAGTTGAAAATTGGCTTCTTAATCACTGTCTCATATTAAATCCCATCAAAACTAAGCTGTTGCTTTTCTCTCCATCTCAAAGTTCCACCGTACCGACCCTCACCATAAAATCTAACAACAGCACCATTATTTCACCAGATCCCTCAACCAAGCTCCTAGGTATAATAGTCAACAATAACCTTAACTTTGACTCACATATTAACCATACAATTAAAACAGTTAATAAAAAACTTGGCTCTCTATACAAGATTAAACCCTTCCTAACTCCCCTAGCTAGGACTTTTATTGCCTGCACACACACCTACTCTCTACCCTCCTCTATGCCTCCCCCTTACTCACAAACTTGAGTAAAACTGACTTGAACAAATTCACTAGCTGCTATAATCACATTGCTAGATTTGCCACTGGTACAGCCTATAGAGTCCACCACTGTATTAACCTTATTCTTCTAGGTGTGGCTTGAATTACTTAATTTACTAAAGGTCAACCAACTAGTAATTGCCCATAAGATTCTCTACCAGTCCGAATACACGCCTATTCTTAAAAGCCTTATCACCCTCTACCAGAACCTCAAGACACTCCAATCCTCTAAGAAAATGTTAGTTTACACTCTCAAAACTAACAATGCAGCTGGGGATGCTCTGTATACCAACTATGTAGGCAAAACATGGAACTCACTCCCTGCTGACCCAACATCAGAACTATCTTTATCCCATTTCAAGAAAAATCTTATACTATCTTATACTAACTTTGATGATTGTATGGGAGATAGGAAATTCACCCCGGGAATCATGTCAGTCGCCCTGCTAGACAGAGGTCCAGGGAAGTAAATATTGTGGGAAGAAATATTCAGGGAATTGTTATGGCTAGGCTTGTATAGGCCCTAGGGCCGATAGCCTGGTATCAACCTATGAACCTATACTTTAAAACACGGTGGATATGTCTTGCTTTACCCCCGATTAACTTTTACTCCCCCAACTGTGCCTAATGAGTACTTCCTGCCTTTAAATGCCTCTGTGACTATATCCTAATTATTTGGTTAATAACCTAATTACTTTGTATTAACTTGTGTGACTGAGTTATGTTTTGATCCTTTAAATGAATGTAATTCTGTTTGGAAATTGTAAAACCTGATTTATATGTATATATGAAACAATATTCTGTAGTATGTATGTAGTTTGAAGTTTGGAGCTTTTCTCCCCAGGCCTCCGCTAAAAGTGGACATGTATCCAGTCGGACTATCCCGGTCAACAAATGTAAAATTAATAAAATAAATAAATTTGGTCACATTGACCTTCTCTTCAATTAGAAGTACTTTGGCTTCTGCTCTGATGTCCTCATTTCTTTGTCTGTCCTACAGTTTGCATCCTACCACCCATTTCAGGGACTTCGTCTCCATCATCTCTAGCTTCCTCAATGGGTCTGGCTTTACTGCCCAGGTTTCTGTACCATACTGTAGTACTAGTGGCACCATTGCTTTGTACACCTTACTTTTCACCTTTTTTGGCATACTTCTGTTACATGATACACCTGGCACTTTGTGCCAGTTGGCTGCACCTCCTCTGATTCTAGCTTTGACCTTCTCATTCAGACTCCCTTTTCCTCAACCACCCCTCCCAGATATTTGAAGCTGCAAACCTGTTCCACTATTTTTCCCTCTATCTCAATTTTCAGTCTTTTCTGATTCCCCCATTTGCTGCCATTACAATTGTCTTATCTGTCAGTAAACAAATGACAGATTAGTATGTAAGTTATGCCCGGTATATTCTGTCAGTTTCTTTGTTAGTACAGTAGATGTCTATGATTTTTATACTTCCAAACTGCTACAGATATTTAAGTACAATAAGTATATCCCTACTGTAGTAACAAAAAAGGTGTATATGTATGGTTATGAACTGAGTGCAGATAAGCTATTTCTTATCCCTAGTGCTAACATGAAGTAATGAGCATTCATCAGGTACAAATAACTTGTGAACGGACATTATAGTTACTAAAAATACACTGAAATATAGTTTCCATGCTGCAAAAAGTAATATAACTCAGCATGCATTTACATGATATTTTCAACACTTCAGACCTCTTACAATTCATTTGATAAATTCTGTCAATAAAAAAAGAAGCTCGTGTTATCATGGCCAGTAGAGGAAGGAGTGCAAGTTTGAGGCTTCATTGACATTTCCCAGAAAAGAAGATCTCTGAGGATCTACCTTGCATAACACAGTTTAATATATCTACCATTATGGCGTTTATAACCATGTTCTAAGGATTTTTTTAAAGAGAAGGATCAAATGAATCAGTGAAAAAAAGAACCATTATAGATTTTTGTGGATTAGAGAACTATTTGAAGATAATTATGTACTGGGTACTCATGATGTCAGCAATCTTTGCTGATTATGTTCTTAAGCATTCTGTATTTAATTTAGCCCTATGCCCCTTTCTGCAGTGAAGTGCATCTTTCAACATTAATCTTGAAAAATGGTGTCCAGATGTATGGGAACTCTGACCTAATTAAAAAAAAATGCCTAACAAAAAGTATCATTCTGAAGAACTACGGAATGACAATATAGCTTCTGCTTAAAGATGCAAGAGTATTTGGGGGAAAATAGTTATTTTTGTGATCGGCGAACATAATTTAAGAGTGCAGCTTTTAAAACAGATATTTAACTGCTGATTTATGAAATTTAGTTTATATGCCAGCAAAAGACTCTATAGGAACTTCATTTCTGTAGAAAAAAAGAGTACAGAATTTTATTCCTGTGTATTCCAGTTCACATTTTACTCCTTTCCATTCTAACATTCTACTGCCAGCATTATTTAGGTTATTTTTGTCTCCCTGAGAGGTTGTTTTTACTTGCCCAGACTAATTTTGATAAACAGCAAAATAGTTTCTGTAGTTTCCCTGCAAATGCTTGTTTTGAAGTATGATAAGGGCATGCAGACATCACGTCTCAAGCACAATAAATCAGCACATTAACAGCTCAGTCCCAGATTATAGATTTTTGTACAGTATCAGATGAGCTTACTGACAGCTTTTATGTTACAGGTCACATTTCAGACATCAGATTTTTATCATTTATTTTATCCAAACAGTACAAAATTCCCCATGCTTGATTTTAAGCTACAGGACTAGTCCGCTGCCTTGCTGGTACTGACTTGATGAGTATGGTGTCATAAGGTATCAAGTGAAGAATGACAAAAATGGAAGATAATTGAAATGGGTATAAGCGATTTTGCCCTTATTATTGGTTAAAAGTGCACCTGGAATATTTCAGTTCTGCTTTAATTTGATGTAACTAGGACTCTAAAAGAGGAAGTCATTTAGAAGAATGCAGTCTGCTGAATTCTTAATTCAGCAAATTACATGAAATGGAAATTCAAACAGAATCAGCTGCAAAATGAGATGTAATTCTCAGGAAGTTATTCTCCGTTCCTTAAAAAACAGTGAATGAGAACTGATTATAATAAGTAGCATGGGGTAACGTGTAAGGGGCAAACCATTCCGCAGAAAAATAACTTAAGATTACAGTTTCCTGAATGGACATTTGGCTTGAATGTTTAGCTGTTTTGCCAATACAGGAAAATTGTGTGCAATTTCACTTCCAAGAACTCTCTCAAAATGCTTTTATAAGATACTTGTGACAAACTATTAAGAAGTTTAAAGAGTAATGCTTGCCAGTCATTTGAATGAGAATGTCAGACCTGCAGCTATGAATGTGCATCATGGGAACTATCTGCTTTTTTGTTTGTCACTATCATATTCCTAGTTTAGTGAGAAAATAAATGCAAATCATTAAAAAGTTTGAAATAATCATTAAAATCTAGCTCTTTTAATTTTTGTCTCAGGAGGCACACAACTAGGCGAACTGCATCTTAGATTTTGGGCATAATGTCAAAAAACTGTAATTTGTAAATGTCTGCATGCTTTTCATGTGCTACATTCATCATGGGGAATTCAGCAGTAATGATTTATAGAAATACAAACATACACAGTTTCACTTTACTGGAAATTGCATACATGGAAACTTTATCAAATCTTTTTATTTAAGTTTAAACTCAAGAACTTTAGAAACTTTTACCATCCTTTCAGATAAGACTGGCAACATCCAGACAGCATATAATCTAAAGTTCCCTAATAAACAAGACTAGCAGGAAACACAGTAAAAAAATATATACATGCAGCCCTCCCACAAAACATAAATGGAATAGCCAGAAGAAAGTAAGCATCAAGCAGATGGCTAGTACTACAGAAAACATTAAAGACATTATACAAAAAGTTATAGTGGATGTTTACACTTTGTAAGCTGATATGTCAGGAAATGATTTGGATGACACTTCTGCGCTCCTTAGTATGATATATATGATTTTCTTGACTAGGACTGCAAGCAATGGCAGTCCATGTTAGATTAATGGTAGGCTAGCTGTCTTGAAGGACCATTATAAGCACAGTCAATAACCTGAGGTCAGAATGAGGTGAAGACCTTAACCATTATGCAAAACTTACACACACCTTATTTCTGGAAGCTGTTTAATATTTATCCATTTCTTGGACATGCACACACACAGAGCAACACTTTATAAAATGATCCCCATGTCTCACTGTGGCAGAGCATAGGATAATGTATGTAATACTTTCCTAGGTTCATAGGTGAGTACAAGGTAGCTGTCCTTATGGACTATTTTAAGCTTAGCCTATTTCCTCCCAGTGAGAATCAAACTCTGTGTCTTTTGTGAGTGAGGTAATCACCTTAACTATTATGTCAACTTCCAACCCGAAATGCACTGAAACTTCTCTGACTGTGAATTGAATCCAGACTGTGGCAATGAGAGTTCTGAATCCTAACTACTAGACCACCAGGGACTGCCCTGTTAGTCACATACTGGCACGGTCATTCTGTACTCCACTACCATTTTACCACTGACTAAAAATGAGTGAAACAATAGTGCTGCAGAGGGACAACTGACTTATGATACCTGGGAACCCTCTCATTTCCTCCAATATGTATGCCAGCATGACTCCTTATATCTCCTCCCCAGTACTCCCTCAAAGGATTAGGAAAAAATCTTTAAGATTTCCTAATACTAGCTATAAGGAAACATCCATTATTTAAGCTTACATAGTATCTTGGCAAAATGCTCCCAATTCAGTTCCTCACCATTACTTACAAGCTGGCTAGACAAATATCTCCTCCTTCTATGATTCTGTCTCATAACTGAACTGGAATCTAACTAAAAGAGACGGTCTCACCTAAACAAATGACTGGTGCCAGAAGTATCGCCTCAAACTGAATACCAAAAATGCATCATCATCCCCTTTGGGGAGAGTGATGTCCCCACAGATTATCACATTAATAACACAAGGTCCTAAGCATGCAATCAGTCATGAGGAACTTGGGCACCCAGGTTGATAGCAAACTGACTTTTGACCACCATGTTGCCTCCGTTGTACGGAAAGCTTTCTACATGGCCCACTTCATTAGTAAGGGTATCTCATACGGGGACAAGGAGGTCATAACATAGGTTCATATGTTCATAGGCTTGTACTAGGCTAATGGCCCTGGGACCTTTACAAATCTAGCCGATAGAGGTGCCCTGGCATTTTGCCACCCGTTGTTAGTTCCCAGTGCCTCAATCAAGTAGAGCCACTGCAGTTATCCCCGTGGTGAACTTTCTATTTCCCATCCACTCATCAATATTTCTCTTGAAGAGGGCTAGTGAGGTGCTCTGCTTGACATGTATGGGAAGTCTATTCCAGAGCATGGGCAGTCTCTGGGTTATGAACCTGTCCCTCCAGCATGTTCTGTTGATTGCAGTAATGAGGTTGTGGTCTCTGGAGCATGTGGTATGGAGGGATTGGGATTTCTTTAGCTGTAGTATTTCTAACAGAGCTGGGTCAGACATCTCTTTGTAAGTCAAGGAGAGATTGCCTCTCAGTAGATGATATGAGACAGGCAATAGCTGGAGTTTTTTGAGAGTGTCCATGTAGGACATGTGTTTAAGGCCTAGGATCCTCTTCATGAGATACTGTTGTGGCCTCTCCAGCTGTTGCAGGTGTCTAGTGAGGTACATGCCAAATGGGGCATTATACTACTATGACTGGTCTGATAAGGGAAGAGCAGAGAGAGACAATGACCTCTTTCTTCCTGGATGCAAAAGCCTTAGTAACGATATGTGCCACATAGAAGGACTTTCTGACCACAGTGGCAATGTTGTGGTAGAAGGAGAGGTTGCTGTCAACCTGTGTCCCCCAGATCTCTTATAACACCTTCAGTGTTCAGTGTTCAGTGTTCAGTGGGCTCTCATTGATGTGGTAATTAGTGGGAACTGAGTTTTTTCCAAAGGGGATGATGACTCATTTTTTGGCATTAAGCTTAAGGCCATGGTTTCGACACCAGTCATTGGTCTCAGTGAGGCCTTTCTGTGGGATATCTGCATCACTTGGGGAGTTAATAATGGCTCCCAGCTTACAGTTGTCTGTGAATTTGGTCAGCCAGAGTCCCTCTGTGTTGGCCTGGACTTCTGAGAAGTAGATGCCAAACAGGACAGGACCCAGAATTGATCTCTGTGGGACTTTACTCGTGACTGGTCATCAGTCTGACTTGGAGTCCACTACTTTCACACTGTGTTCTATATGTGAGCCAATTTGCAATTGACCTAATGATATGGGGGTCGATGCCTAGTTTGGTGACCTTATCAATAATTCCTGAGTGAGGAATGGTATCAAAGGCCTTGGCCAGATCAAGGTGGGCTGTATGGACTGCCTTACCTTCATCCACCACTCTAGTGACTGACTCAAAGAAGTCAACCAGGTTGAGCAGGCATGATCTACTTTTCACAAAACCAAACTGTGTGGGATCTAGAATTTGGAGATTCCCTATATCCCTGTTAATTAGGTCCATGATGATGCACTCCATAGCCTTAAATATCAGACTTGTCAAGCTAATAAGACGATAATTTCCAGTCTCTGTAGTCGCTCCTCCTTTATGGAGGATGACTGTAGCAGTGCGCCATTCAGTAGGGACAAAGCCTGAGGTGAGGCTGTGAGTGAACAAAGCACACAGATGTGGTGGCAGTTCATAGGTTCATAGGTAGGTACCAGGCTATAGACCCTAGGGCCTCTATAAGCCAAACCAAAGAAGTACCCTGGCTTTCGCCACCCAAGAAAATTATTTTCCTATGCCCCTGTCAAGCAGAACCACAGAAGTGATCCCCGGGGTGAATTTCCTATTTTCCATCCAATCATCAAGATTTTTCTTGAAGAGTGCTAATGAGGAGCTCTTTTTGACATAGATAGGTAGTCTGTTCCAGAGTATGGGAAGTTTCTGGGATCAGGAATCTATCCCTCCAGCATGTTCTGTTTATTGTGGTGACAAGATTTAGGTCCATAGAACATGTAGCTCGGAGGGACTGGAATTTCTTTAAGTGGAGCATGTCCAACAGCTTTGGGTTTGGCATAGCTTTGTATCTTAGGCAGAGATCTCCTCTGAGTAGGTGATATGTGATGGAGTTCACTTTGTAATTCATGTAGAACACAGCCAGGGATATTGTTGGGTCTCATGAAAGCTGTATTCTTGGCCTCAGACAATGCAGCTTTAACCTGTGCTGCAGTAATGCAGGGTGCCTGGCATTCTTCCAGTATTGAGATTGGTCCTTTGGGAGGGGTAAAGTTGGCAATGAATCTGTCAGCCAGTATTATGGCAATATCTGTTGGCTCAGTATGTGCAGTAGTTCAGAGCAAATCTGAGTATTGCCATTCAGATTCTTGATATAACTATGGAAGGCTCTGTGGTTGTTTCTAGTGTCTGCCATAATTCTGCCTTCATAGCTGGCTTTGAAGGTTTTCATGAGGGATCTCAACTTTTTGTTGAGGCCAATAAGGGAATTTTTCCAGTCTTGGGACTTCACCTTTTTCTGCAACAGTTTCTCCCTTCTATTGTAGAGTTTATTAATGGCAGGGGACCACCAGACTGGCTTCCTTTTTTTGGAGGAGTGTGACTTGGTTCTGTTGGGTATTGCTAGTTCCATGCATTTATGTACATGTTTGTACAGTGCATTGGTATATGATTTGGCAGTCATGCATCTATTTTCCATTGGCATGAGTGCCGTGAAGTTAGCCTCCTCTGTTTTTAGGAGTCTAAAGTCAGCTTTAGAGAAGTTTTTCATGGTAGATACTTTTGCAGGGGGTGTGGGTGAGATGTGGATTTCCATGGTAATTAGTTTGTGGTCAGATCTAACCAGGGAGGAATTGACTACTGGTGTAGAGCAATGGTTGCCCATGTTGGTAATAACCAGGTCAAGGATGTTGCTTCCTCTAGTGGGGTTAAGAATGAGCTGGTCCAGGGCATTGGAATTGATGAATTCCAGGAGGCATTGGCCAGTGCATTGGTGCTTTAGTAGTTTTCCAAGTTGATGGAGGGGTAGTTGAAGTCTCCTAGTATGAGAGTATTGAGTTGGACCTTGATAGATTCCAGGGTGCTTAGGAACTTGGAGTGATAGTCTAGGGACATGGTTGGGGACCAGTAGCAGGCTATGACCTGGATCACAGTCTTACCCAATGTTAGTTATACCTGAAGTATCTCAGATGCATTATGCTGGGCTACTAGTCTGGAGGTGTGCATTTCCTTTATGAATATGGAGACACCACCACCTTTGGAGCTTCGGTCCATGTTTCAGGGCTGAAAGGTGTGGAATGAGGCATCTACCTGAAAAGAAGGAAAGCTGAAAATGCCGACAAGGAGTAGACTGACATCAGAAGATCAACAACGTAAGTGATCGACAGTCCAGAATCCCAACACTGAAAACACTGACATGCGCGACTGTGTAAGTATGTGATAGTGATGGACTTTAGGGCTAGGGTGCAAGTAAGGTAAGTGTGCATTAGTGACGGACTTTAGGGTTAGGGTGCTGGTAAGGTAAGTGTGCATTAGTGACGGACTTTAGGGTTAGGGTGCGGGTAAGGTAAGTGTGTGTTAGTGACAGACTTTAGGGTTAGGGTGCAAGTAAGGTAAGTGTGCAATAGTGACGGACTTTAGGGTTAGGGTGCAGTTAAGGTAAGTGTGCGATAGTGATGGACCTTAGGGTTAGGGTTTGGGTTAAGGTTAGTGCATAGATAGTTGTGTATGTAAGGTTTAGTGTAGGTTTGTAAGGTTTTTGGTGTGCTTGCGTTGTGTGTGTGTTTTTCGGAAATTGATTTGTTTTGTTTTGTTGAGTTTCAAGATTGTGGCTTGTCGGGCATTTAAACTATCAGGTATTTCAGCTGTCGTTCTTTTCGTGTGGGTGTTTTTGTTGTTGTGCTTTTAGCTTGTCGATCATTTCAGGTAGATCCAGAATGAGTTATAGCTTGGTAGTGCAGGGGTGCTTTCTGCTGCTTTAAACCAAGTCTCCATTACAGCACAAAAGTTGATGTTCTCCATTTTGAAGAGTGCTTCGAGTGAGTGCATCTTGAGATTTAGACTTCTAGCATTGAGCAGCATGACCCTCAGATTGCATTTATTTATAGCTGTTATGGTGGTAATTTGGTCTTTGGAACAGCGCCTAAAAAAGGCACTAGAGGGGTGGTAGCCTTAGCCAGTGCCTGGAAACCCAGGGGTGACAGATGCAGGCCATCTCTGGCAAAGCATCAGGGTCTGTCAATCATGTCATCCCAAAAAAAAAAATCCAAAACCATACACTGTGAAGCATTAGGAAACACTTCCAGTCAGACAAACTCTTCGGTCCAAGCTGTTTTTTTTCTTCCAACTTACACTGTGAAGCAGTAGGAAACACTACCATCAGATTTTGATGAAGTCCACAGTTTCAGGGGATGAAAGCACTCAGTCTGTGTCTTTGTATGATGGAAGAATAAAAACAGCTTGGACTGAAGAGTTTGGCTGACTGGAAGCGTTTCCTACTGCTTCACAGTGTATGGTTTTGGATTTTTTTAGTTATATTTTACACTGTGGTTACTTTTGGTTTTTAATCATGTCATCTCAAGCAGACAGATACTGGATCCCCTTAGAATGACACCAGAAACTTAGCCAATTGTTGAAGTCAATCATTTTTTGCTTGTACTGCGGTATAATTCTGGGTGATGGTAGGATACTGCTCAGGGCTAGTGTCATACCTGCATGGGCCACATAATCTGAGAACTCCACCATGTCTCTTTTCATGTAGTCCAGGGAGATGCATCTCAGGTCATTCTCACCCACATGGACAATGACAGAGTCATATTTGTACTTGTTGGGGAGTGACCTGAGTGTGTGTGTTATGTGTCAGATTCTAGCACCTGATACACAGCTGACTGTTACCTTCTCCTTATTTAGCCTAGTGAGTGGGACGTCTGTGTGCCTCACTATTGAGTCACCTATGGTTAGTGTATTGGGCAAGGTGTTTAGACTTAGGGGCTTAGGTTGAGGGGAAGACTGTGGAGGTGAGCTATGTGTCCTGTGGTTTGTGCTGTGTTGTGGTGGTCAAATGCATTTCTGTCTTGGAGGTCTCTGCTGTTTGGGTAAATATCTATTGAGTGCCTCCACGAAGGTGGGTGTGTGGTTTGTGTTTTTGTGTGAGAGCTGTGATAGTGTGTGTTCTGGAGGGCTATGCGTTCCATGTGGAGTGGTGCAGATGTTGACCTTCTCCTCTGGACCAGCTATTCCGGTCTTGGCTGGAGAGTGCATAGCTTCCAATTTGGTGATATAAGTTCATTTCTCACAAGTCTGAGTGATGAGAGGTAAGAGAAGAGGGTTGTTTGTGTACATGAGGCAGTTGCTACACTGCCTCAGAATGTCCAAGTGCACCAGGTTAATAGGAGAAAACACAGGGTACTGTCCTTTAATCATGTCAGAAGGGGTGGTCATAGCTACTAAGTACTGGAGCTATTTCTGTGAATAATGACTAGTGCTGATGGCTCTTAGGTGTGCTATAATAATTGCTACAAAAACCTATTGAAGTGCAAGGAAATTAGGCTATTTTAAGTACAAGAGAGAAAGAACTAGCAAGATCTAAGAGAAAAATTGAAGAGCAGACTTTCTGGCACCAGTAACAGTTTACTTCAGCGGAGCTTAAACAAGAGCAAACCCGTGCAAATGCAGGCTTTTAAACCAGAAAGTTGACAGGAATGGAAAATCTGCCCAAACGTTCAATAGATTACAATTTCTGGGCCAGAAACCACTCTGCTTATGGTAGATAGGCTACCTAGTGTTTACCACTCCCATTGATAAGCTAGAAGGCTTCCCTCCAACACAAAAAAGCTTGGGGGGCTCAGAAGCTTGCAAACAGTCCTGGATACAGCAAATTTGTATCTGGACTACACTAGTTACAGGAAGGGTGGGAAACAAGCTTAGAACTTTTTTTTTTACAGAAAATCAGCTAAAACAATTCAAATGTAGTGCAAGTAAGCACACTTGAATGTGTATCAATATTAAAGCAAATACAGTTTAAATAAATGCAATTAAATTAAATGACTAAAAACATGCAGAAAGCAGTACATTAGGAAAAAATCAAAATGGAGGCACTTACAGTATTAGAAAACAATGCCAGCAAATATATAAATAATTCAGTCAAGCAAAAATTAAGACAGTGCAAAACTCTGAACAGGTAAAAGTACCAAAAATATACTTATCAGCTCTATATTTCCAGATTGTTTGAGAAACACACTCAGTACACAAGGAAATTCTAGCAATGGTAGATTCTAGTAAAGTGTTTTTTATATATATATATATATAAGTGGAAAGGGAGAAAGGAGGAACAGAATATAATTCAAGGTTAAGAAACAAAGTTGGTTGGCCTTCTGAAATGTTCTCTCTGTATTAGGTAGAATGAGCTAATGACACTAGACTGGGGAGGAATGTCCCAGATCAAATTTACAGTAGGGGCGGGAACTGCAAAGCCTCCAAGTAGAAGAACAATACACCAGCAGGAAGGGAGGGTGGGGAATAATACTACAGCTACTAGCTACTCACAAACAGAAAATACAACTCTCAGTATGAAAAAGTAGTTTATAGTTAAGTAATTCAGTAAAAATGCAATTACAATAATGAAACACTATCTAGCAATGCAAACTACAGTTAAAATAGTATAAAACAGTACACAAATGCAGTGAAACAATAAAAAAAGCTTTATAATAGTGCAAAATGTAGTATACTAGCTATATAGTACAATTATAAGCATTAAGAAGTGCAATTCAATGAAATAAATGTAAGAAATAACGTATTCTGCTCCTGGAGTCTTAGGGGATTTCTGCTTTGTCCCAGTGATGAATCACCACTCCACAGCCTAGTAAAAACAAGCACAGCCCCCTGCAAACACAGGGTTTAAATACCAGAAAAGATGGAAAAATCTAGAAGCTTGAATTACTACCCAGTCCGGCTAGCCCCTGCTCTTTCAACCAATCACTCCTGCTAGAGAAGGTCAGGCAACCCTGTTACTCTCACTTACAGAGACAAGACACTATCAGCAGAAGATGGCTGTCAGAAGCACGGAAAACTCAACAAACAAAACAACCTGGCCTGGATAACAGCAGGCCTCTATCCAGACTATGCTAGCTGACTAGAACAAGGAAATTCACAAAAAAATGCACAGAAAAGCACAGACAGAGCACTCACAAACAGAAAATACAACTCTCAGTATGAAAAAGCAGTTTACAGTTATGTAATTCAGTAAAAATGCAATTACAGTAATGAAACACTATATAGCAATGAAAAATACAGTTAAAACAGTAAAAAACAGTACACAAATGCAGTGAAACAGTAAAAAAAGCTTTGTAACAGTACAAAATGTAGTAGATTAGCTGTATAGTACAATTATAAGCATTAAAGAGTACAATATAAATAAAATACATGTAAGAAATAACTTATTCTGCGCTTGGAGTCTTAGGCAATTTCTGCTTTGTCCAAGTGATGAATCACTACTCCACAACCTGGTAAAATCAAGCACAGCCCCCTGCAGACACAGAGTTTAAATACCAGATGAAGTAGTCTAAACATTAATGTTTTGTGAGCTCTTCTGTAGATCCTTGAGTTTTTAAGTCAGAATGTAGTCTTTTCTGCAAAAGGTCCTGCTGTTTGCATATAGAAAAGTCTTCAGCTGAAGTTGAATTATAATGCAGTTATAAATAATTAAAAGTTCATTGCTCCCAGAACACAGACATGTGGACAAATTTTAAAAAGATGGGAAGGCTGAGATAGTATGGTAGCAATACATATCCATACTGTTCTTTTAGCAAGGTAAATAGGAACCCAGTTTATTTCTATTTCATTTAATCATTCTTGAATAATTCAAATAGAAGGAGAATGTGGAACATTGGGTCAAAGGCCAAACATAGCAGTTACTCCTACATACAGAACTGCTAACTTATATTTGTACTAGTTTACTATAACTCACCTGTCTTGCTGTCACAGAATACTGCTGAAACAATATTTCTCCACTTCTACTGCAATGACACGTTACAGATTTTGTCACTATGATGAAAAGTGGCTCTTCTGCAGCACCTCATGCCTTGTCATTTTATTAAAGGCATTTGTCACGCTGTCAGCCCAGCTATCTGGAATTTTGTAAATAATCATATGTCATTTGCGAACATCAACATGATTCATATTCTTGTCTTACAAATGTAAGAGAACTATATGTTATGGGTCTATTAAACTACTGGTAGAGAAGTGTGTGTTGAACAGGGTTTGTACAGTACTGAGCTTCAAGGATGTATCCACAGTGTACCCTACTGGAAAAGAACAGAAATGCATATAAACTATATACCTGTGCAAATGTATATTATTTTTAGCAGTAGAAACTAGAACATAAAGGGTTAACTTTGTTTAAACTGTGAGCATTGCTGAACTGTTGAAACTTGAAGTATGAATTTGTTTAACAATTACTTTCTAGTTACTAATGAAGTCTTGTACATAAAGTCTAAAATATCTTATCTAATGGTTGTAACATGTTTTTTGGATAAACTGTGAAGATTCCTGAACTGTTTAAAATTTGTAGTAATTAACTGTATAACAACTAGTACCTGTATGTTAGTAGTCTAGTAATCTCTTGGAGCTTATCTCCCCAGGACTCTACTGAAAATGGACATAAATCCAGTTTGACTATCCCGGTCAACAAATGTAAAATAAATAAATAAGAAAATAAATAAAAACTTGCAAAATTTCAAGAAAATAAGTTGAAATTAAATAGTTTTACAATTGTGCTATAAAAGTTAGTTTCAATGAAGCAAGGAGACAGGATGTCTAGAACTAGGATGCCTTCTGCATTTGTTTGTGTTTTATTGTTTTATAACCTGTAGCAGGAGCAAACATCTGAAGGCTATGTATTCTCATAGAGAGCTGCTAAATTTTGCTAGTTTTTACAAACAGGGGTTTAGCTTGGAAAGTGAAGTCAGGTGACAAAAAGTGATGTCATCCAAGCTAACCCAGCAGTAATATTTGCACTCGCTGGAGGAAAAGGATTTGCTTGCAGCATTTGAACACATGGATTGTAGAAAAGACTTTGTAGGTAGTGTGTGTGTGTGTGTGTATGTGTGTGTGTGTGTGTGTGTGTGTGTGTGTGTGTGTGTGTGTGTGTGTGTGTGTGTGTGTGTGTGTGTGCTAGCTACTTGGTCAGGGACACGAATCACTGGCTGGACAGAGAGAGCGTTGAAGGACTTGGTCTGGAACCTTGGATAAGGATTCAACTCTATAGCTGTGCCAGTGCGGAGTCTTACTGGGGATAAACCAGCCGCAGACTGACTGTGGTCTCTGTGTGCTCTTAAGGGAAATTGTACTTTACTGTGTGTGTACTTGTCATTCTTCCATTGTGTACATCCCCTAGCTCTTGCCAATGATAAGGATAGAAGCTCCTTGATTACTGGACCATTGCAGGGGAGTCACACCATTATCAGATGGAAATTGTTCTGGAATGTGTCTGGCATACCCCACCATCTTGAGTCAGTGATTTCAGAATAGTGAAGCTCTAACTAAGCTGACATTCTAAAAGATCATGAGATTCCCTAGAATCACAGTTAGTACCTATAATTGTTGAATGTTTGCTGATCATGGGCTCCCCTAGATTCCTATTAAAAAATGTAAATGCACATAATTATTGAATGGTTACTGATCACACAGGAATGTAGGTGTGCCTGTAACTGGTTCAATACTATGTTCATTTTCAATACACATAGACGTGGAACAGATACTAAGATGCAGCTGACTTGAATATTTGGTGAGACAAGTGCTGTATCACTGGCACTGTGGTCACAGAATCAAATAGCTTGTATGTGTCGTCTACTGTTCATGTAAGATGTCATTTAAGTTCCTCTAGCATCCTATACTGTCTCTTACGAGAGTAAGGACTGAGTTGCTAGGAATCAGTTAAAAGGAAAGTTATTTGAGTAATATTTGAAAAGGATATTCTACATTATGCATAACAGAAATTAATATTATTTCTTCAATATGAGGCATCTTCTGCTTAAAGAATATTCTTCTAAGTCCAGAATGTTTTGTATTTGTAACATACTGAAAATTACCTTCAGTCTTTGAATTTGAACAATTTGAATAATTTGACTTTTTACTGGCAAAAGCTAATTTTTTGGAACATAATTAATAAAGAGTACACTAAGAATTTCATTAAGTATTGCAGTGCTTAAGTGAATTAATGAAAGAATTGACAAGGCACCTCTGAAGCTATTTAATATGAACAGATAAATCCTGGTAAATGGAAGGTGTTGTAGAAGTAAGAAAAGATGCTGAATAGCTTTTAAAGAATGCAGATGCAAGAATAGCACACTGCAAGAATACACATTAGCCTTGTGTTTTACCTGCACTGGGTTTAGGAGATAATATGATTCATCATTTTTTTTAGAAAAAGCCATAACAGCTGTTAAATGAAAGTCTTCCCACTCACTCATACTTAGTGCGTGCAGTAACCAGATCTAATCATAAGGAATAATCTGAGAATTTGAAGGAAATAGAAACAAGAGGAAAAACAATTGCGCCAAGGAAAAGGGAACATATCTGTGCTCTTGAATCAGCATGACTAATATGAAGACATTCTTGTTGCTGCTGTCCATCTTTGTGCAGATGTGTTTCACTAGGAAGTCGTTAAATGAATTTCGTCCCACAATAGGATTACTTCATACCACAGAAAATGCAATGTCTGCTTGGAAGGATAAAGCACAGAATGATGTGTAACCAGTGACATATACTTTAAGAATAAGTGGTAATTGTCTGTGGTATTCCACAAGATTGCTTTCATTTTTTACTCTTCAAGGATGCTTTCATGCAAGCAGATATGTTTACTGAAAATTTTTATGTAGTTGGCCATACAGTGAAATGTTATATATTTATGATTTAGTTTGCATTACAAGACTATCTGTTTGGAAATCCAAAAAGTAATGTACAACTGCATAGCCTCTTCTATCAGAGCATCTACAGAGCTATGCCTACAGGGAAAGGAAGACGGGCATGCAATATAAAATATTGATGAATCTACAGCAGGCAAAATGTTGGTTTAGTACTGTTACTTAATTACAGTAATGTTTTTTTAGGATTTAATAAAATCCAGTCCTTTTACATATATATATTTTTTACATATTTTTTACATATTCTATACATTTTTAAACTTGTTAAACAACATGTATTTTATACACATTTTTTCTTATATTGTTGTTCTATATATAAATTCATTTTGAGCTTGCAGCCTTCTATCGACAATATGTGTACTTTATTATAATCCACTTTACCTGTTACAGGTTCAGCTTCTGAAACACTATATAGTTTATATTTTGGATCATCAAATTTGACCGCAATTGCCACTTTTGCTATATAGTGTATATTATAAGCTTTGCAGCAGTAGGAACAATATGACAGTATAAAATTCTTTTTCTCTAGCAATGTTTTTAACACTGTTTTTTGGAGTTCTTTCATGTAATTTTGTGCTGTGGTTGAAAGTTGACTCCTTTAACAGGAAATCATGTTTGCTCTAGTGATTACACCTGTGATGTCATCCCACAGTTTTTAAAAACAGTAATTTGGCGCCATTCCTTTTACTCTGAAGAAGCTACTGAAGTTTCAGTAGCGAAAACGCTGTATTTTGATTGTCATCTGAATTAAATTTGCGTTAAGTTCAACAATCTTGTAGCTTGGTTTCCTTCGCTTTGGACTACTGTGGCATTGTTTTTTCATCAGTTCGTGTCAGCTATTACAGTCTGTTAGTCTTTTTCATGGCTACATGAGGTCCAACTAGCCCAAGGAGCCCTAACATTTCAGGTTTGGGTACTCGTGCCGGCTTTTCAGATGAATTCGATATGCCGGCTTTGTTTCAGACTATTTCCCAGCGTCTTGACTCTCTTAACAAACGCTTGGACTCTCTGGATGAAAGAATATCCAGTAGTCCAGTTCAACTTCAGAATGGCTTAACATCTTCACAGCAAGATGAACCCTTGCAGTCTTCTGGCTCTAGCAGCTTTTCGATACCAGCAGCGCAACCTGTTCCAACTACCCTTATTGGTAAAACCCCAGTACCTGTCTCTATAAACGAGAACCAGATTGTCAACTTGGGCAATACTTCAGCAGTAGCTCATTCTTCACTTGACAACCCGAACTCAATGCTTATTGGAGTTCCTATCCTTAATGAGTGGATTGGCGAAATGGATGCATTCACTTTTACCCAACAACAACCACAGGAACCACCGGCAATGAGAACGGGCACTTCTAATAAGAGAAACAATAATATAGCAGACAACTTAAAGGCAATGGACTATAAACTTGTCAAACTTAAAAAACTTCAGCTGGAGGTATGTTACTTTAAGCAATGCTTACAAGACAATATTATACCTAAGGGGCTTCGAAGTACTTTTGCACCTACAGGGCTATTTGTTGATGAAGCATTTTTAACTGAAATAAAAATTCTTTTTGATACTCAAGGATCACAGTTACTCGAACTGTTGATTAAGCACTACTCACTGTGTATTTCAACTCTTACAAGTGAGATTAATCAGCTGGATAACTTGATCAAACTCGATCTTGACTTCATCAGATACAAATATGACTATACTAGAATATTTAACAGTATAGATGCCCTTTTGGTTAAATTAAAAGCTAACAAATCTAAAAAGCTTAACAGAGACAGACTTTTATATCAGCAAGGAAAAGCCTATCCTAAGCTGACACTACCTAGACCTAGTATTGATACTATGGGCTCCCAAGATGCATTCACTAGTAATGAAGAAGGTTCTGGTCAACAAAGTGGTTCTAATTTAGACACTATTATAGAAGAACACGACTTAGACCTAGAACAAGGGCCTAGATGGAGTAATAGAATAAAAGCGAACAAAAACAATAATTTTAACCCCTCCTTATATAATCAACATGGAGGAGAAGTTAACCAAGGCAACAGTAACAACAGTAATTTTTTAGGGTATCACAACAACAACCGCCAGTTCAATCTATATAGTGCTATATAGTGTATATTATAAGCTTTGCAGCAGTAGGAACAATATGACAGTATAAAATTCTTTTTCTCTAGCAATGTTTTTAACACTGTTTTTTGGAGTTCTTTCATGTAATTTTGTGCTGTGGTTGAAAGTTGACTCCTTTAACAGGAAATCATGTTTGCTCTAGTGATTACACCTGTGATGTCATCCCACAGTTTTTAAAAACAGTAATTTGGCGCCATTCCTTTTACTCTGAAGAAGCTACTGAAGTTTCAGTAGCGAAAACGCTGTATTTTGATTGTCATCTGAATTAAATTTGCGTTAAGTTCAACAATCTTGTAGCTTGGTTTCCTTCGCTTTGGACTACTGTGGCATTGTTTTTTCATCAGTTCGTGTCAGCTATTACAGTCTGTTAGTCTTTTTCATGGCTACATGAGGTCCAACTAGCCCAAGGAGCCCTAACATTTCAGGTTTGGGTACTCGTGCGGCTTTTCAGATGAATTCGATATGCGGCTTTGTTTCAGACTATTTCCCAGCGTCTTGACTCTCTTAACAAACGCTTGGACTCTCTGGATGAAAGAATATCCAGTAGTCCAGTTCAACTTCAGAATGGCTTAACATCTTCACAGCAAGATGAACCCTTGCAGTCTTCTGGCTCTAGCAGCTTTTCGATACCAGCAGCGCAACCTGTTCCAACTACCCTTATTGGTAAAACCCCAGTACCTGTCTCTATAAACGAGAACCAGATTGTCAACTTGGGCAATACTTCAGCAGTAGCTCATTCTTCACTTGACAACCCGAACTCAATGCTTATTGGAGTTCCTATCCTTAATGAGTGGATTGGCGAAATGGATGCATTCACTTTTACCCAACAACAACCACAGGAACCACCGGCAATGAGAACGGGCACTTCTAATAAGAGAAACAATAATATAGCAGACAACTTAAAGGCAATGGACTATAAACTTGTCAAACTTAAAAAACTTCAGCTGGAGGTATGTTACTTTAAGCAATGCTTACAAGACAATATTATACCTAAGGGGCTACGAAGTACTTTTGCACCTACAGGGCTATTTGTTGATGAAGCATTTTTAACTGAAATAAAAATTCTTTTTGATACTCAAGGATCACAGTTACTCGAACTGTTGATTAAGCACTACTCACTGTGTATTTCAACTCTTACAAGTGAGATTAATCAGCTGGATAACTTGATCAAACTCGATCTTGACTTCATCAGATACAAATATGACTATACTAGAATATTTAACAGTATAGATGCCCTTTTGGTTAAATTAAAAGCTAACAAATCTAAAAAGCTTAACAGAGACAGACTTTTATATCAGCAAGGAAAAGCCTATCCTAAGCTGACACTACCTAGACCTAGTATTGATACTATGGGCTCCCAAGATGCATTCACTAGTAATGAAGAAGGTTCTGGTCAACAAAGTGGTTCTAATTTAGACACTATTATAGAAGAACACGACTTAGACCTAGAACAAGGGCCTAGATGGAGTAATAGAATAAAAGCGAACAAAAACAATAATTTTAACCCCTCCTTATATAATCAACATGGAGGAGAAGTTAACCAAGGCAACAGTAACAACAGTAATTTTTTAGGGTATCACAACAACAACCGCCAGTTCAATCGCAAGACCTGGAACTGAAGCAAACATCAAAACTGAGTTCTAATAATGTTGGTATTGAACCTGATGATAACAATTTAAAGATTTCTTTTAACAGTAAAGGGGACTTTAAGATTTATAATTTTTCTAGTGTCACACTTGATCAAAGCCTTATAGACCTTTTAGCTTTTGGTAACACCTTTGTGCCTAGTCAGATTTTTAATCTTACTAGAACTATCATAGATTTAAAAAGTTTTGTGCGCAAACTAAATCTTGACATACTGTTTCCTAGCACAACACTACAACAAACTTGTAATCTTAAATTACCTAGTGTATTCAACCCAGTGTTACACCCGGATTTCACTTTATTTGAAAGAGCTTGTGAGGCAGACTTTAGATATTTAAATGAGAACCAAAAAACTTACTCAGGTTTTAAGAAGAACAACACATCTAAGGAACAAATGCTTTTGTTAAACAACTTGTGTAGTCTACCAGTCAGAGTACTAAAACCAGATAAAGGGGGTGGATTAGTCATTCTAGACAACAATGACTACAAAGAAAAAATGGCAGCTGTCTTAGATAACCCAGCATATATTCAATCATCTAAGAATGAAATGAACATAGCTTACTCTAGAAATAGAGGGTACTTTAGGGATTTATTCTTAGCTGGCAAAATCGACTTAGACACCTACCACTATATAGATATCACGTTCCCCAAGATACCAGTGATTTTTGGAATTCCAAAAATTCACAAAAACTTAACTAATCCCCCTATGAGGGCCTTGGTGGACGGTAGGTCCTCTATGACCCACCCTTGTGCACGGCTAGTGGACAAAATCCTGAGTAAATATCTGAAGCTTATTCTTCACATTTGTAAGGATTCTTGGTCATTTCTTCGAGATATTAATAATATCTCATTTGACCAAGCTTACAACTTCCTTACTATTGATGTCGTCAATCTATACACCTCGATTCCACATACTGAGGCCATTGAGTGGATCAGTAACATACTTGGTGACTTGGGTGCCCCATTGACAGAAATAGACACTGTCTCTGAGTTATTAGACATCATCTTATCTTCTAACTTCTTTATATTTGACCAGCAATACTACCTTCAAACACAAGGTATTGCAATGGGATCACCATGTGGCTCCAGTGTTGTAAATGTGTTTGTAGCATATTGGGAGAAACAATTTATACTACACAATAGTGAGTTTAAGCACCAAATATTGTATTACACCAATTACCTTGACGACATCTTTATTTTATTTAAAGTATTTAAAGGTAACATTGGTGAGGCCACAGTCTTGGTAGAATACTTGAATAGTACAACTAATTTCTTTAAGTTTACATTTCAGTTTTCAACTACAGAGATTGATTACTTGGATGTCAGGCTCATAAAAGATAGCATAAGGGGTTTCTTCCTATCATCTATTTACAGGAAACCAACTTATTGTAATTCATTTCTTCACTTTTCGAGCCTGCATCCTTATAAACAAAAAAGATCACTAGTGAAAGGACAGCTTATCAGGGCTGCTAAAATGTGCAGCACAACTGAAAGCTTTGAAGAGGAATGTCTTACACTTGGTGGTATGTTCTCTAGTAGAGATTACCCTGACTCACTAATCTTGGAGCTAACACAAGAAGTCAGAAATAAAAGAGAGTCAGGTTTATATACACCTTTGCTAAATAGCAGCATGGCAACAAGTAATGACATTCTAGGCACTCCCGAGCCCAGCCTAAGTATGATTGAAACCAGTTTAAGTACAGTTGAAAGTAGAGTCAATGGTAACCTTAGTAATATTGGTTCCAAGTTCACCACTAGTTTCATAACTACTTTTAATAAAGACTCTACTTTCATACGATCTATTATATACAAGAACTGGTATTTCATCACCAGTAATGTTCAACTTTCTGAGAAACTAGGTAGTTCCCCCCTAATAGTCTACAGGAGAGGTAACAATTTGAAAAGTCTGTTAGAAAGGAACAAAAAATATGACTTCTTCTCTAAACAGAAGGGTACTTTTACATGTAGTCATTGTAACTGGTGTAAGTACTTAAGGACAGGCTCTACGTTTCAAATTAGAGGCATAAAATACAACATTTTCCACAAAATGAACTGTGACACTAGATCAATAGTCTATTTGGCCACGTGTGACTGTTGCCCAGCATATTATGTTGGTAAAACAGACCAGAAATTCAAAGATAGAATTTACCAGCATTCTTATGCTATCAGAAAAAAGAAAAATGGGGGGGCGTGGCCAAGGATGAACACAGGATAGCAGCAGATTTCTTCAGCTCCACCAATTTCATTACATTGACAGGAATTAATTACTTAAAAAATTAATTCTTGAAGTAATTTTCTTTCTAAATATGTTTGTTTTATATAGTTCTTGAACTATATCTAAAAAAGAAAGGAAATCTTAATAATATTCCTGTCAGAAATTACTTTGGAAATTTTCCTGTCAGTTTATCAGTCTGAAATGAGTTCCAGTAAGACAAATTCTCAAGACTCCAGCATCAAGAAAGAACTTCAGTCTCTGATAATTATAGTCCAGCAACTTACTGCTAAGATGGATAAAATGGATACTAAAATAGACACTTTCATAGAAAAACTACAAAACAAATAGACTTGTTACATATGGACCTGCAACAACAGAAGATCCAGATGACAGGCATAGAAGAAGCTGTGAATGACATGGAAAATAGAATACAAGAAGAGGAAATCAACATTGAGTTTCTGCTGAAACAAAATACACATTTACAAACAAAGCTGGATGACCTGGAAAATAGATCTAGGCAATAACATTAGGATTTTGGACTGCCAGAAAATATTGAAGGTAACAATATTACTTCTTTTTTAACAACATGGCTCCGTAAAACTTTAGATTTACCAGAAGCATTCTCTTTTGGTATCGAAAGAGCACATAGATCTATAGCTAATACTAACTCTAACAAAAACTATCCTAGATCAGTTATAGTTAGATTTCTATCATCTTTGATAAAGAGATGGTTCTTAAATCTGCTTGGGCTAAAGCTCCTGTTAAGATTAATGAAACAACTGTGCGTTTTGACAATGACTATTCTTCCATGGTATTAGCTAAAAGAAAAGTTTTTCTGCCACTAATAAGGGAGCTTAAAAAAGCACAGTTTAAAACATACCTTCTGTTTCCTGCCAAGCTTAAAATCTTCCTTCCTGATGGTCCTAAAATTTTCGATGACTTAGACTCTGCTTTACTGTTTATCAAAAAAAAATAAGATTTTGGAAAAATAGAAGAAATGGAATGGGCTAGTCCTTCGTTAAAGAGACTGGCAACTGAAACTTCGTGGAAGACTTCAGAGAAGAAGAAGAGACTAAAAAACAAATGATTTGTACTATGTTTTTTTTTCCTCTCTCATCATTTTATTTTATTATTAATCTTTTTAAATATAGTTCCTGCATTTCCAAGAAGCAACAAATATTTTGAAAAAGATTTAATCAAAGTTATTCTCTGTGTGCAAAGAAATGTTTTGTTTCATAACTAGTCAAAATATCTGGAGATTTAATGGCAAGCTGTGATTTAACTTGTTTCTCTTTCTGAAGAGGAAAAATAAGGTCAGTAATTTGATACATTTTTTTTCCTTTAAAAGTTTATATGTTCTTCAAATGCTATTCCTAATTATACTTTCTTGATTACACTGCTTATGCTTGTTTGTAAATAATCTGTCATGCTTTAACCAATAATAATTAGAACTAAATAATAGTAAATAATGTTTTATTTTTAACTCTATTAATATAAACAGTAAGTGACATTCTATTGTATATACTTCTTATAGCTTTCTCTTACATTTTTTTATTTCTGCCTTACACCCTTTTACTTTCTACTCTCTTTTCTTTTCTTTATTAATGTATAGAAATGCTTTTGATCATATAGACACAGTAAATAATAAGATTTGCATAGGAGTTGAGTTGGGACAAAAATGTTGAGTTTTGTTACTTATTAATAATTTTGGGCTTGATTTCACTTACATAGAGTCTGTAATAACCTGTAGAATGCATTGTGAAGGTTTTGTCATGTTTAGATGCATTTACACTGCTAAATGAATGTTTGTCACTAGTTTTTAATAAGTTTCCCGCCAAAATGTTAAGAGAGACAATCTGGGATGTGGGCTGTCTCATGCATAGTGTCCATGAGCTACTTCAAAAGCTTCAACTCTCAGAATTCTCACAGAGAAGCTGAAAGCAGCTAGTCTCACCTTTGACCTAGATATCACACTGACACATCACAGATACAGGAATGACACTACCTAATTATACTTTCTTGATTACACTGCTTATGCTTGTTTGTAAATAATCTGTCATGCTTTAACTAATAATAATTAGAACTAAATAATAGTAAATAATGTTTTATTTTTAACTCTATTAATATAAACAGTAAGTGACATTCTATTGTATATACTTCTTATAGCTTTCTCTTACATTTTTTTATTTCTGCCTTACACCCTTTTACTTTCTACTCTCTTTTCTTTTCTTTATTAATATATAGAAATGCTTTTGATCATATAGACACAGTAAATAATAAGATTTGCATAGGAGTTGAGTTGGGACAAAATGTTGAGTTTTGTTACTTATTAATAATTTTGGGCTTGATTTCACTTACATAGAGTCTGTAATAACCTGTAGAATGCATTGTGAAGGTTTTGTCATGTTTAGATGCATTTACACTGCTAAATGAATGTTTGTCATTAGTTTTAATAAGTTTCCGCCAAAATGTTAAGAGAGACAATCTGGGATGTGGGCTGTCTCATGCACAGTGTCCATGAGCTACTTCAAAAGCTTCAACTCTCAGAATTCTCACAGAGAAGCTGAAAGCAGCTGGTCTCACCTTTGACCTAGATATCACACTGACACACCACAGATACAGGAATAGCAGATTAATAATATGTGTTAAAAACCTATGTCCCAAACATATACATTACTATAACTCATTTAATTCATCTGATTGATAAGCATAAATAATTTTATAACTCTATACTGGAAGAAATTGTCATGTGATATATTTTAAAGCAGTAGTATAACATGTTTGTAAAATCTGGTTACTAAAATGTGTTTGCTGTGCATTATTTTGTATAAAGCAGACATATTTATTGAAGGGACAGCAATGTAAGATTGTGCTCAGTAAAGATACAACTCAGTGAGATCAGATATATATATATATATGTATGTGTGTGTGTGTGTGTATGTGTGTGTGTGTATGTGTGTGTGTGTGTGTGTGTTTGTGTGTATGTATGTGTGTGTGTGTGTGTGTGTGTGTGTGTGTGTGTGTGTGTGTGTGTGTGTGTGTGTGTGTGTGTGTGTATGTGTGTGTGTATGCATGTGTATATATATGTATATATATGTATATGTGTATATGTGTGTATGTGTGTATGTATGTATATATATATATGTGTGTGTGTGTGTGTGTGTGTGTGTATGTGTGTGTATGTAGATATGTATATAAATGTTTCTGAGAATCTGCTTAACTATGAAATATGATTTATAACAATTTCTATGAATACAATATTTTATTCTATTGGCAATAATGAGTTTGAGTAAATGCTCATATACAAGCAATTCAAGGTTTTTTTGGAAGCTGTTAACTGTATTTACATGACAGAAAATAGATGCATCCTAATATATGTAATGTTTGAATCATATTAGCCAAAGTTTTTGATTTAAATGAATGTTAGAACTTATTTTTCTCTCCTCTTGATTTCTAACATCAAGATTATTTGAATGCTATTTGCATACAAGTGTTTTATATTACATGGATGTATATAGTAGTATGAACAGTTTAAAAAAAAAAAAAAAAAAAAAAAAGGTTTATTTTAGTTTATATGATGCTGTTTTACCAAATGTGTAGTCTTGTCTTGCTAGATAATTGAAGTGAAAACTGTTAACTTCAGTTAAATATAACTAGTATTAAATTGATAAGGTGGTAGCTGACGTACTGCTGCTTAGGGTAGGGGGTTAACTTGAGTGGTAAATACTACTCTAAGTTGGAGTTTACAACTCAGGCTGGATGCAAGGTTTAATCCTTACATTATTTTCACTTGTTCATTGTTATTTGTATATAGATTTGACATCCACAATATATTTTGTACATTCATTGTCACTACAAACAAAATTGAATCCTATACAAATCCCATAAGAGATCCAATAAATACAGCTATATTTAAAGGTACACCTAAAGGAGGAGATGTAACATTACTTATCTTGTTATTTGTTATTTTGATCATAAGATTCTTAAGTTTTAAAAATGCCAAATGACATCTTTAAAAGGAATTTATTTAAACATTAATGGATTGAATAATCCATGTAAAAGGGCAAGCCTAATAAGATACATTAATTTACATAAGGCCAACTTAGTCTTCCTACAAGAAACCCATCTCTTGAAAAAGATATTGATAAACTAGCCACAAACAAATATACAGTATTGGTTAGTTCAGAGCACACTCAGAAAAAAGAGGAGTGGCTATTTTATGGAATAAAAGTATGCCCATTCCTAAAACCATTAAGTCTTATCAGGATGACAAAGGAATGTTTTGTATGGTTACAATACAAATTAATGGGAAGACTTACACTTTAATTAATGTATATTGGATACCTGGAATTGGTATTAATACAGTGAAACATCATCTTGATAAGATCATATCATTCTCTATAGGAGATATTATTTTAGCTGGTGACTTTAATTGTATACTACATGAAAGTGATACTACCACTATAGGAAAGAGAAGAATTACATCTAATGCAAAACATTTAAAGGATTTTGCTAATTCTTATCATTTGAATGATATTAATAATCAGATAGATTCAAAATCATTACCATACACCTTTTTTATAACAGATACAAAACTTATTCAAAAATAGATAGGGTCTTTATTTCTAACCAGATGGTAACAGATTTAATTAATTCCAAAATCATTTCATGTCCTATATCTGATCATAATTCAATTGTTTTGAATTCATGATAAAAATACTCATAATGTTCAGATCAAAAGGATACCAGCATACTTAACTCAACTAAAAGACTATAAAGAATATATACTTTCAGAAGTAAAACATTTTTAGACATAAATAACACTCCTGAAGTCTCCATTGTTTATGTTTGGGATGCCTTAAAATCATATCTATATGGACAAAGTATCAGATGGTATAATAATAAAAGGAAATCTTGGGATAAGGAATTGTTAGATATTCAAAGTAAATTAGACTCTTATAAACATAATAATAAAGAAAATATTATGGACAAGAAAGTTATTGAAGAAATAAACAAACTAAATGAGAAATACAAAGAAATTTTAACTCATAAAGTTAAAATAACTTTAGAGAAATACAAGTTTTTGTCTTATTCAATAAGCCCCAAATACTTACATAGACTTAAAAATAAAACAAAAAGGTTGAATAAACAAAACCATATCAAAGAAATCTTTTCTCTAAGGAAAAAGAAGAATGTGTCTAGTATACCAGAAATACTAGATGAATTTAGAAATCACTTTCACAAAACTAACCATAATAATATTAACATGGAACCTAAAGATAAAATAAAGGAGTTTATAACCACAAATATGAATAAAAAGCTTAATAAACAACAGATTAAACTATTGGACAAGAGTATTTCATATACAGAAGTTATTACACAAATAAATAAGCTTAAATCAAACAAAGCACCGGGTAATGATGGTATTATACCAGAGATATATAAAATCCTTTCTAAAATACATATTCATTAATACATAAGGTTTTTATTTTGGCCCAAACTGAGTTAATAACCCCCCCCATCTTGGCAATATACATTTATTTCGCCAATTTTAAAACCTAATAAAGATCCAACTAGATGTTCTTCATATCGGCCCATCTCATTACTTAATGTTGATTATAAAATGTTTATGAATATCTTTGCTGATAGATTGAAGACAATCATTCCCGGCATTATAGATATAGATCAGACAGGCTTCATTGTAAATAGAAATACTTTTGATAATATAAGAAGAACTTTAACATTAATAGATTTTGCAAATAGGAAAAAGAAAGATTTAACACTTATTAGTCTTGATATAAGTTCAGCATTTGATTCAGTAAGTTGGGACTATCTGTTTACCTTAATGAAGTGCACAAACTTCTCGGATGCATTTGTAAATCTAATTGAACATTTATACAAAGGAACGTTGGCTTATATTAAGGTAGGAACATATGTTTCACAAAAATACCCATTCTTAAAGGTACAAAACAAGGATGTCCACTTTCTCCACTATTATTCACTTTAGTAATGGAGCCTTGGGCTAATTTGATCAGAAACAGTACTGACATAGAGGGTTTTGAAATAGATGAAAATACAACATCCAAAATTCAACTTTTGCAGATGATGTTCTAATTACATCAGCAGGATCTAATTCTTCTATACAGTCTCTATTTGATAACATGATGAATTTTAAAAGTATTTCTGGTTTAATATTCAATGAAGAAAAACTAAAATACTACCTATATATACACGGAAAAATATTCTCATTAGTAATTTTACTAAATATGTACCCAATTCAGGTCAGATAACTTATTTAGGTATAATACTATCTAAAGATATTAAATCTATTATATATAATAATTATAATACCTGTTTTCTTAATATACAAAATCTTTTTAATACCTGGAATAATATGTTTTTTACTATGGAGGAGAGACTTACAATTATTAAAATGATAATATTCCCCAAGATTTTATACTTAATACAATCAATAATACTTCCACCTACACAAAATAATTATCAAGAAACTGAACACACTAATGTTAAATTTCTTATGGGCACCTAATAGACCTAGGATTGCATTAAAGAAACATACTAATAGCTGGTCTCAAGGGGGTATTTCTTTTCCAGACTTTAATTTATATAATATCTCTTCTATTGTAAAAGTTATTACTTTATTAATAGATCAGACATATATCACAAAATGGAAAGATTATTGGGAGCTAATTAGTATACACTTCATGAAAATCTCCTTAACACATAAAAATATGATTGTAAATAACTCCATGTTATGGTTACTAAAGGAATTTTGTATTTCACCTATTACACCTAAACATATGGTTTGTTACCCATTAAATATTATTATTAGTTATCGTAACTTTATATTCATGCACCCTAAGTATAGGGAATGGAATTTTATTGTATTTCCTATAATGTATACTCAGGGTATGCTTTTGTCATCTACTTCTGAAGGAACTCATTTAGCTATAGATAATGATCTAAAGTACTGGTATCAGTTGATATCTGATAATAAAGTTAAAAATCTAGATTTCTTAAAACAAGAATTTGATCTAAGAGAAACTTGCTGGTTAGAGGTTCAGACCTTTAGACAACATCTCATTAATAAAATAGATTTAATGTCTATAACTGTTAAAGAATCTATTCCAACACTGATTGATTACTTGATATTAAATTTACAACATAAAGTTTCTGATAAAGGTAAACTTTCATACATACATAAAGTTATCAGACAAGAAACTTTTTACAGTGTAGATTCATACTGGAATTATTTCACTTCTATTAATGGGGACCCACCAAATCAACAAGATAAACAATATATATTGGAATCTGCTTATAGAACTACATCTTCCATTGTCTGGAGACTTTATACATGGAAATTCTCACATAGATCTTTTATACACCTTTGATGATGAATAAAATAAATAATAAAGATAATCTATGTAAGAGATGTAATGTAGAAATTAATGCTGACTGGGCTCATATGTTTTATGACTGTATAAAATTGAAAGAATACTGGAAGTCAATTAATAAATTTTTGCAGGCTCTTTTTACAGATAATTTCATTATTTCTAAATCTCTTATATTATTCAACACACCTGTACCTAAGAGTGTTAAAAAGGTTAAGCTTCCCTTGTTATGGTCTATTCTAGCAGTGGCTAGGAAAATAATAACTAGAAATTTGATTTCAGATACACCTCCTTCGTTCAATGAATTTAAAAATGTTATGAATATAGTGTGCCATATGGAAATAAACACAATTAGGACTAGAACAAACAGAAAAACATCTTATTTTATTGTATGGGATAATTTACAAAATTTGTTAAAAAAATTTTAATTTCAATAGCATGGTATTTTAGTTTAATTAATTGATCTAATTGTAGTGGATGTCTTTGTAAATACTTTAGTTGTTTTGTTGAATATTATAATAATACCTATTTTTAATTACTTGTATAAAATTGTTATGATATTTCTCTTATATGTTAAAACAATAAACCTGTTTTGAAAAAGAAAAAAGAAAAATGATAATGCTTTGGCTAAGCATATTATAAATTGTGAAGGCCACAGTTTTCACTTTATGGCCATAGACCATGTCCCACATAACATTAGAGGGGGCCCTAATGCCTTGATTTTAGAAAACAAGGAACTTGAGTGGCAAATAAAACTGGAGGCATTTAATAGTCCCGGTTTAAATGAACAATGCAACATCTCCTGTATTCTTAAACTCAAGAGCTACATGAGATAATTAATTTCTAGTACCAGGACTTTATTATTTTCACTACAGTTTTAAAAATAGGAGGGTTAAAACAGTAAGCATTGATCGCCCTGTTTTAGGGTATAGTGGAGAACCCTCCTATGACCCTTTGTGGTTTAATGATTAAGACACTGGGCCAAATTCAGGAAGCCTCCGTGTAAGAGTTATAACTCTTACACGGAGGCTGCAGTGAAACTGTGTGATGTCAGCATGTCATGCATATGCATGAGGTGCATGAGGCATGCTGAATCACACTAGTAACTCTTACACGGTCCGTGTAAGAGAGTAGGGGGCGTGTCAGTAGGCTAAGCCCTGCAAGCGGACACGCCCGGAAGACTAGAATGGCTGAAAGTAAACAGCCACGAGAGAGGCCATGGAAATGTGCATAAACACACTACACAACACATGCCCCGATAGACCATCACTGTATAAAGTGAAGAGATGTAATAAAATTAAATTAAAACCTTTTTTTTTTTTAAACCCCGTAAATGTTTGCTACTGTGTGCGCCCGTGTGCGCGGGTGTGCTACTAGCGCAATCACAGTTAGCAATCAGTGGAAAAGGATATAAGAACTAAATATGCAAAGTAAGCCAAGAAGTAATAGCTTAGCGGTAGAGTTGCCGGCCTAAGAGTAGGCAGGCAGGGTTCGAGCCCCCACAACAACCTTTTTTTTTGTAAATAAGCACTAAAAAGCCCCCTGACAGTATTGTACAAATGTAAATGTATTCCCTTTTGTAAAATGGAATGAAACGGAGCATATATTCTGAAGTAACACAATAACAAAAATAGTCAGAAATGTACTGATAGCTAAGCTGCTGTGAGACGGAGTGCCCGTAGCTGAGTAGTGTTTAAAAAGCTGCAAACTGCGTGCCTGTTGCTAGGCATCGGTTTAACAGACTGAAACTGTTTG
The DNA here is from genome assembly GCF_019279795.1 of Protopterus annectens. Taxonomy (NCBI): domain Eukaryota; kingdom Metazoa; phylum Chordata; order Ceratodontiformes; family Protopteridae; genus Protopterus; species Protopterus annectens. The sequence goes on from NC_056741.1 coordinate 319,995,650, forward strand.
CAACTAGCTGTGCTTAGCTGAACATGTGTGTCACTAGCCAATTAAGGTTTATCCCAGCGCACACCGCTTGCGCGCGCCCCACAAGCTAACTGCCAGTGCGCATGCGTTAGCTCCGCGCAAACAAGCGCAGACCTGGTTTTAAATGCTTAAAAGTGCTTTTGGCATGTTTGATTGACAGGTCTCAACTCAGTTCTGTCAGGAAAATCAAAAATCAGTTGCCAGATTCGAACCCAGGATACCATGCACTAGAGTCAAGGTACTAAACCACTAAGCCATGACAGCAATACCTAGAAATGCAGAAATAGCATATATATGGGATAAAATCCAGAATGGAGCATGATAAAGCAGTTTCAGTGAAGTAGATACAATTCCAAAATGGCCAATCAGAGAAATGTGCAGGAAAATCGGCATATATAAGCCCCATAGGCGGGAATACACAGCAGAAACGATTGTAGATCAGAGCTGCAGTCAGAATGAGTGGAGTAGGTGAGGGACGTTGCTTTCGAGCACAGCGTTAGGGTGTTGAGGAGTCCAGATACATGGTCTGGCTCCTTGTCCATCATCACGAGGCCCAACTCATGCAGGGCCAGGTCTCATGGGGAGCATATAGGGCAGAGGCATGGGACCAGTTGGCTCGTGATCTGACCAGTGCTACTGGCATTCCACGCACTGGTGAGCAGGTCCGTCACCACCATGCGGACTTGAAGCGACGCAAGCAAGACCAGTTGTCGAATGGATCCAGGAGGCCCGGGATATGCCCAACGCCCCACTACTGAGTAAGTTACATTTTACTTATGTATGTAAGGATTTCAACTAGCTGATACCATGGAGATGTGTAGTCCAATATTACTTCTTTCAGATTACAGCTGCAGGTGTCCGCTCTATGAATTGCGAGATGCATGCCTGTAGGCTGGTGCGGATGCGCCACCGTGCAGGTTAGTAACCCCACCCAGTACTTGTAAATAAATATTATACTGTAGCATGTATCAGAACACTGCAGTGTATTGATTAAAAGTAATATAATGTGCAAGCAAGATTTGAAAGTCTGCAGGTATGGCTGCAACAAGTTCATCAGTATGCAAGTGTAACTGGAAATATAATTGATAGAATTAAACAGTGCTGTAATACAGATGTCCCACCATTAATTAAATATAGTGTAACCTGCAGTAGTCTCAAGAGTACAGCTTCAGAATCTGAGGTAGTCACATGTGAGATATATCCCCTGTTGAAATGCTGAATCATGACAGAAGTGAGGCTGTTGGAAAGTGTTTGAATCACCACTAGTCTAACATGTGAACAAAGCCTAGAAGTAGCAACCTGAACTGTTAATTTGCAGGATGTGTGAGACTGACAGAAAGGGTCATGTATGAATAAATAAAGTAGTAATAACCCCGGAATATATTAGCCCCAGTGTGTTTCTACAGAACTAAATGCATGTGGGAAGTACAACTTAATATACCAAACTGATTTCAGTGTGTCAGAATCTGGAATGTCTAGCCAAATGCTGTATATGGTGATCACAGTAAACAATTTGCAGATAGAATGAATGATTATCTGACAGACTAAACAGCCATAGCTGTCCCCTGTCCTGTCATCAAAGTGTAGCAGGATGATGTATCTGATCAAATTCAAAATAAGTAGGATAGTGATGTATTTGTAACAGGTGTAGCTTGACAGTCAAATAAAATTTATTTTGAAACATCAGCCTCAACTTAATTGTGTACCTATTATAAATGTAAATCAATGTGTAACATATGAATGTGTCATCACTTTCTATCTCACCCAACCCTATAATTCCATATAACAACACCCACTAAATAATGGTATGTGAACATTTCATTAATCATGGACATTTGTCCGTTTCAAAAATATATGCATGTCTGTTCGTGCATGTGCCCTGTTCATACCTGCAAATCTGATGGCCTGTTGCCATTAATCAACCCTGCATGTTGTTTGACTGTGTATTTCTGTTCAAATAATGCATGTGATATTGATATGCCCCTTGTTCAATGGTGTTAATATCTGGGTGTTTGTTTGATGGGAATACCAATGCATGCTGTTACAACTAATCTGAATGGAATACAATGCCACTAACCCAAACTAACATAACTACTCACAAACCTAGAACGCTTGGGAAGGCAGGTCCCAGTGGACCCACCTCTCCCACCTCAGCTGGTGACTGCACCTGGCACTAGTGCCCAGGCCGGACCCCTCTGCGGTGGCCCTGTGCCACCTCCGGGTGGAAGCGCTGCAGGGGATGGGGCCCGTCCCCTCTGCAAGTGTGGCCGGAGGGGTTCGCCCACTCACCCTCCGCGGTGTCCGGTCTGTGGTGCGAAGGAGATCCAAGACACTCTTCTTGGGCCCCTACGCCAGCTCGAGGCTCGTGTGGCACAGCTAGCAGCCCGGCCGTTGCCCCGCCTACACAGCCCCCAGCACAGCCCCATCCTGGGCTGTGAAGGAACAGTGGCAACTGCCTATGGGTGGGGATATCAGTTCCACTGTTGCCATCTGTGGGCTCATGCATTTTGGAAATCCCAACCTCCGTCCCCGTCAATTGTGTAACCCCCCCCACGTGTGTCATACATCGCCCTGTATGCGTCTTGTCTGTCTTGTCTGTTAACCTACCCAACCTACCTCCCCAGCTATACCGACTTCCTTCACCTGACATACCACTCTCACCTGAAAAAAAAAAAGGGCACTCTGTACCCACAAAAAAATTACGCCCCATACATAGCTGTCCATGTCGCACACATGTCTGCTTGACATTGAAACAGTTAATTACAATTGGCTCTACAACAACTATTAATGTTGTCCTGACACCTCTCTCAGGGGTGAAAGGTTTCCAATGTCTCACCAAAATACATGGAAATGCACAGCTGTTGCTGTCAAAGACATGGGCATCTATGGGCCTTACCTACATCCCTCCTGCAAATCCCACGCTTGTTTCCCTACTGTCTTACCCTCTTTGTGACCCCTTTTTCACCACTTTCCTGTCACCCCTTTTTCTTTTCTTTCAAAGAAATTAGCTGGTGTAAGCTTGTGTTAGCGGAGCTCACCGCCAGTGCGCATGCGTGAGCTCAGCAAACGAGCAGACCTGGTTTAAAGTGCTTAAAAGTGCCTTTATGGCACTTTGATTGACAGGTCCTGTACTCAGTTTGAAAGTTTGCTAAGAAAAATAAATTCCCACTGTCAGTCTCGAACCCAGGACCTTGGTAACATTAGTCTGTATGACCTACCACTAAGCCATGCCTGCTTTACAAGAACACAGTGCTAAAATAAATATAACATGTAATAGTAGGAATCAGTATAAAGGCAATATAGGAGATGTACTATCTAAAGCATGTCAGGTAGAGTTTTAATGGCCAAATTACTGGATTCCCATACTAGTTCAGTGTGAACAGAAACAGCCCTGCTACCTGTTAGCTTGTAAATAATAATGTAAGGTAATGTACATATGTGAAGGTATGTATATCTACACATACATATATATAAATATATATTAATACATATGAAATATAGTCGTAGGTCTCAGTAGCCATACACACTCACTACAGGAAACAGTGAACATAATTGCAGCAACCTGAATCTGCAACACAGCCTGACCCCTGTGTGACCTACTTACCCTTCTAACTGCTTAAAGGTGGCCTCAGCACTTTGATTGACAAGTCCTGTACTCAGTTTGAAAGTTTGCAAAGTAAAAAAAATCCCACTGTCAGTCTCGAACCCAGGACCTTGGTAACATTAGTCTGTATGACCTACCACTAAGCCATGCCTGCTTCACAAGGACACAGTGCTAAAATAAATATAACATGTAATAGTAGGAATCAGTATAAAGGCAATATAGGAGATGTACTATCCAAAGCATGTCAGGTAGAGTTTTAATGGCCAAATTACTGGATTCCCATACTAGTTCAGTGTGAACAGAAACAGCCCTGCTACCTGTTAGCTTGTACATAGTAACGTAAGGTAATGTACATATGTGAAGGTATGTTTATCTACACATACATATATATAAATATATATTAATACATATGAAATATAGTTGTAGGTCTCAGTAGCCATACACACTCACTACAGGAAACAGTGAAGATATATGCAGCAACCAGAATCTGCAACACAGCCTGGCTCCTGTGAGACCTACTAAGCCCTTTAACTGCTTAAAGGTGCCTCCAGCACTTTGATTGATAGGCCCTATACTCAACTCAAAAGCAGAATATGAGCATACTAGTAGGCCCTACCACAAGACCATTGTAACACTAGTCTGTATGACCTACCACTAAGCCATGACTCTCATACAGGAATATAGTGCTAAATAAGTGGAACATGTAATAGTAGGAATGAAGATAAAGGCAATATAGTATGTCTACTACCCAAAGCATGTCATGCAGACTTTTATAGTCCCAATTACTGGGTTCCCATACTAGTGTAGTGTTAACAGAAACAGCCCTGCTAATTGTTAGCTTGTACCCAATAATGTCAACTAATGTACATATATGAAAGTATGTATATGTACACAGATATATATATATATATTTATATAGCAATACATATGACATATAGTTGTAGGTGTCAGTATGCATACACACTCACTATAGGGAACAGGCAAGATAAATGCAGCAACCTGAATCTACAACACAGCATGAAGCATGGTAGATGTACTAACCTTCACACTCACAAAACACTGTCAACAGCATACCAGCATGGTCCACGCCCTACAATCTGAAAGGGCAACGCCTATCTCACATACCCTTTTATAGCAGTGTCCTGAAATCACAGTGAGACATGCAATCAGTACACACCCAGCTGCATGCAATTAGCAAATGCTGCCTTACAATTGGTGCAGAGGCCATCACATGGACCTATGCAGATACCTACAAAAGCAATGAGTACCCACACTACACTCATGCAATACATTCATTGCACAAAACCGACAGAGAAAGAGAGAGAGAGACAGAGAGAGAACAAAACAGAAATAAAGACAGCCAGCAGCAAAACCAGCAGCAGCAGCAGCAGCAAACTTCAAGCAGCACCAGTGACACACCAACAGCTGCCACAAACACAGGTAATGCAAAGTAGCAGGTTAATCCTGTGTATACTGTGACACCTCCAAATGTATCATAGTTCAACATCTATAGGTATGTCCATGAGATAGGTTGTGTGTAGATAGTCATGAAATATAAACATATGTAATATTGTTGTACATGTGGGCCATAACTAACACTTCCATAGCTTAGAACACAAGGCCAGTTGTGCATATGATGCAGTAGTTCCCAGGGTCAGTAGAGGTTCCTCCTCATTGGTGTGGGACCACTGTGTATGTATGGCACTGTTCAGGTACATATCCTGTAATATGGCCAGGGATTAATATCAGTCTGTCATGTGGTGCTATGTCCTCCAGGGGTGAATGTAGCACACATCCAGGGATACCATTTCGTAACAGTGATGATATGTGTTCTGCAATGATGAGGGTGGCTCTCACCTGGACATGTGAGAGGATAGGGAGGTTACAGTCATCTGGGATAACTAATAACACGTGTGTAGGACAATGGTGGGGGGGTACCTGCACCTAAACTGTCTGCAACAATGTTGGAAATATCTGTGCATTTGGTGAATGTGAAGCATCTTAACACTGCAGACAACAGATGCCTTCCCGTCATGTGAATCTGCCCTGTGCTGCAGTAGCCTCCTACTATTGTTATACAATATGCCTGTATCTGTAGTCCACTGGACAGGATTAATAAGTGGTGTGCAGTTGTTCTGGGTTAGATAACTGTGTGCACAGTACATGCAGTATGTGGGATGTCTGTGGTAAGCATATGCAAAGGTGCTGGCGGTGTGTGTTGTGGCTTCCACTGGCCCAGTGGGCTGCATGGATAGCATCACTGTCATAACTACTGAATAACTGTGTAATAACATGCATACATAGCAAGGTAGTGTACTGTGCTTGTGGTGTTGTTCAGATATGTATATCCAGGCTGAGTAATGTGTGTCCACATCACAGGGTTGGATGGCAGCACACATCCAGTATGTATGGATGAACACCCATAATGTGTCAGACGTGTCACCTGTGCAGACGTATCTGGCCATTACCTGTGCATCCCCCACAACACACACACATGCCCAGTCTGGGTTAGTACCGGATACGGCCCGTAGCACCCCTGCCAGGCACAGGTACCGTGTCCGTGCCCACAGACACTGATCTGGATGACCTGACAGGTGCAGTCTGTGGCTGTCCACAAAACCCTGTACATGGCAGCCATTATGTGGGACTGTGTGCGTGCTTACACACATGCAGAAACCTGGAAACCTAACACCTAGGGCAAACACATACACACACACACTGCACCAACAACGGTCCACCCTGTACTGCTGCCCCTCACAAACACACATACACACACATGTCAATTGGTGTTACCAGTGGCCGGCTTGGGCATACCTAACCCACACCCTGTGCATATGATGACACTGTGCCACCTCCTGCATACTACAACATCGGTGCAGGTAAAGGTAAACACGTTGCTGATGCACAGGGTGACTACATAGATGTGTATAAGTAGTAAATTGTTGGTAACTGTTGACTGTTGCAGTATAAATGTGTGTATATCCCAGCAGTCCTGCTGCAGTAACTGTATGAATGTCCTCAATTGTTATCTGCACCCATACTACTTAACAAAGTGTACCAGCTGCACACCATCACATGCTAACATTGACTATGGCAATGCGCATCTTGTGCTGTTATGTAGATTCAGCTACATGTATCTGTTCTGTCACACATGCATTTATACACACCCTGCTACCCACACACATGCACACGCTCACCTGCCATTCCCATTATTTATCACCCTACATGAGTAGCTGTTGATACATGACAGGTACACATTTCAGAAGTGCACTATGTTGTTTACTACTGGCATCCTTCTCTACCTGTACTCACAGGGTTCAGGCAACCTCATCAGTTGGAAGATGTAATGTGCATCAGGTACTGTAGTACCCTGATTGCCACAGCAAACATGTTTCCCATATGGAAATGCACACACAGACACATCCCACATCCACACACTTGCCACATTCAGGCTTCAGAACACTATCTAGGTATATTCGGTACATGTGCGTGTTACAGTAGCATGTAACACTATACTGAGTACTGGCAGTTAGTTGTCTGTTGTCATGTTGTCTGTATAGAATAAAAGAATTGTTTGATTATCCTACTCCGTTTTGTGGACATTACTTGAAGAAGTGTTACCTTACATGTGTTATCAGTACCACCACCTTCTGTTTTGTAGTTTTGTTTGTATAGGGTGCTATCAACATCACTGCTTGTTAAGGGTAATGACCACCCTGCAGTGCATAGCCCCATGTGGCAAAAGCCACATCCCACCCCATCATTGTGCACACACACTAACCCCACCAACAGTAAAACACATACTTTCCATTTGCAAGATTCAAACCCATACCTAACTGTGCAATGACAGTAGAAACAGACACATTAGCAGAGTGTGCTATTTGCAGTAGTTGGAGAAATCTTTACTAATGCTGTACTTAGAGGGTGCTGACATCATCTGTGTGTAGGAGGAGGGATGTGCACCCTGTAGTGTTTTCTCCCAGTTGGCAAAAGGCAGTTAACCCTCCCAGCATAGTGCACACACATAAACCACACTCATACATTCCCTTTGCAGGATTCAAACCCCTACCTAACTACGTTATGACACTGAAGAAAGACGCATTAGCAGAGCGCTATGCAAATTACTTGAGGACTTTACTACAGGTGATATAGTTATACAGTCCTGACATCATCACTGTTTGAAAAAGGGGATCTGCATCCTGTACCATACTGTCACGGTTGCTAATAGGGACATTTCCCACATACACACATCGATGTGTTGGAGGTTTGCATATGTGGGGGATCCAGAACTCCAGTGTGATTAGTATATGGTTTGATTGCAACAATGAGGGATATACTCCCAGTGGTGAGCCGTTTGTACTCATGTTTGTAAAGATCAGCTCTACTATATCTGCCCCTCTTGTGGGAAGGTTGGTTACCTGTTCCATAGCCAAAGAATGTCCGATCAATGGGAACCTTAGAGCTTGGGTATTGTGGCTTGTGTAATGTTCACAGTCTATGTTTGGGTAGCTGGCATCACCCAGTATGATGGTGTTTGCAGAGTAATCTAAACTCTCCTGTGTCAGCATGAAGGCTGTGTGGGAGACCTGAGTTTGAGAGGGTGCTGTAAGAGCTCCTCTGTGTCTCTCCATGTGGTCCAGGGAGGTACGTCCCAACAGGTAGCTGACTGTGACCCTCCCCTTGCTCTGTCTGGAGGGCGGCACGTCTGTCAACAGCTCATGTCAAGCAAGTGCACACCCTCATAAATGATGTGGAAACCTTCAAAGGCCCAAGGCCTGTTGAAAATATGGACCAGACTGCAGATACCTGTATAGAGTCATTCTGTGGACACATTCAAGAATGCATGGATCATGAAGCCACATATGAAAGCATGACCCAATTCTCCAAAGGCAGATGTCCTGGGCGCCGGACACCAGCCATAAACACACTATACAATAGAAGGATGGCGCCACTACATGATACAACAACCTCCCAAAATGTGAAGGCACCACTGATGAGTATTGGATGACAACTACAAGCACCCATATGATTGTCTAAGGCCATCTTTGAGAGAGGATTCCACAAGCCACTGAGGATAATCACAAGGCTGCCTGTAGTTATGTTAGTAACCTGAGTGGTACTACCCAGATATGCTCAGAGGTAATACAATATGTCACACAAAATATAAAACACACAGACATTGCCATCATCCTAGTGGACAGGTTCAATGCTGCCTTCTCTCCCCACCACACCAAAGGGAACATATGTCTCGCAGCACAGTGCTTCCCCCCCTGACATCACAGATGCTCAGGTAAGAGATGCCCTTCCCAAAGCAATAAACACTGCATCAATGGGACCAGACAGTGTCCCAGGCTGTGTCCTACATGAACCACAAGAAGAGCTACACCCAGACATAACACCACTGTTCAATCCCAGCCTTAATGCACGATATGTGGCCAGAGAGTGGCATACAGCAACAGTGGTCCCTCAACATGCAGGTGGTGCTGTCGCGGATCCTGGACACTACTCGCCCCATATGTCTGACTAGCTTTGTCTGCAAACCTATGGCAAGGATCATCATGAACCTCACATATCTAGATATTGTGGACCTACAGACATGTCACCATACACAGTTTGGCTTTGTCAATGGCAAATCCTGCCTATCAAACCTGTTTGCTTTGTTTGAAACAGTCACCAAGGCCACTGTCAAGGGGTAGGAGGTCCACACAGCCTACCTGGACCTTGCATAAGCCTTGGATACAATACCCCACTTGTGCATTCTAGGGAAGCTCACCAGTGTACATAATAACCCCTATGTCACTATGGGTATTGCACAGTGGCTCAAGGGCAGAACACACATGGTAGAATTGCTGGAGCCATGTCAGCCTCCAACCTGGTACAAGTGGTGTCCCCCAAGGCACAGCCCTAGGAGCTGTCATGTTCATTATATATTTGTCATAGGTACAGGCCAACATGGAAGTACTGTGGCTCAGCAAGTCGCAGGTGACTGCAGACCGAACACCATAATCAACTCAACAGCTAACACACGCATCCTCCAAATGGGACTCTTGCAAACACACGACTTGTGCCACAGCCATGGCCTCAACGTGAATGACAGAAAGAGTATAGTCATCCGCTTTGTCAAACACTAAGTGACCACAATGTACCACATATGTGTTAAACGAGTAAGTGCAGACCAAGGAATTATGGACCTTGGGTACAGGTTGATAGCATTCTACCATTTGACAACAACATGGACAAAGTGGTTAGGTAAGCATGTTATATGGGCCACATCATCATGGGATCCACATGTAGGCCAGGGAGGACATTGTGCCCCTTTACTCATCCCTCATCATGCCCATAATTGACTATGATGAACCTGTCGGCATGCACCTTACCAGACACCTGCAGCAACTGGGGCTACCACATATGTACCTCGACAAGGGGATCAAAGTGCTCAAACAGATGCCACATACTGACTGGTTAAAGTAGCAGCAGCTCTACTCAGTGACATACTGCCTCTTCATAGGCAATCTGTGCCTGACATAGAAGGCCAGGTCATACCCTCACGTAATGGCCATGCTGCATCTCAGAATATCCAGATCCCACCAGGATACACGCTGGAAATACTTGAACCTCAGGAGTGATATACATAGGACATGGTGGAGGGGCACATTCACAACTCAGAGGCTCCCTTCATTCCTGATTATTATCCCAATAGAGGTTAGGCGGACTGACTCAGTGACTATCTTCAAGAGCGATATTAATGACTGGATGTGACATTGTAGGGTTACCCTGGGTATCACTTATGTGTCACTGTGAGAAAGAGGCACAGTATACTAACCTTGGAAAAGGGCATAGCAAGACAGATTCACAATGCATGTTGAAAGGCACGCACATTCTGGCTAGGTGGATACATGCCCTGGGCAGATATCCCTGTACGAACCTATGGACCTATGTCTCTTTTTCACCATTGGCCCTATGTGCTGTCAATCACCAATGTAATCTCAATACTCGGTAGCATGTGCAAAGGTCAGTTGTCAGTCACCTCTATGGTACAGTTGTGGAATATGTGTGTCATGTAGTAATGTCACAGCTGCCACATGTACACAGTCAACCCTATCCCCTACCCATTGATATACATCACATGTATGAGATGGAAACACATGGCCAAACTGTAACAACAACATACAAGTCAGTCAGATGCATGGACACATGACTCAGTCATTGTCCATGCCACCACAGCTGATGTGGGATGTCGCTCACTGGGATACGTGATAGGGAACATGGAAGGGATCACTGAGCAAGTGACACAGGCTGGTAGACCCCTGACCTTGGTTGGCATCAGACCCTCACCAGGGATTCCGACAAATTAATGAATGCTAATGAATAAGTGTAGCTACAACACCCTAGCTGAATGGTTCTTAGCATGCAGTCACTGCATTGCTATGGAATACAGTCTTACCACGCCCACAACAGGTGAGAACATGCAGCTCCTGTACATTAACAACATGTAGACTTTATGCCCAGACCAGGTGTGCATCCCTCACTACTAGGCTGATAGCATCTACATCTCACACTGTATATACACATCCCACATGCAGCATCTGCACAGAAGACCACGGTCATAATGTTACCCTGTGCAAATACCATGTATTCACATGTGGCAGGCATCACACATGGTAACTATTGAAAGTCACAGGTACATATGTGTATTTGGCACACACATACAGCATGTGTTCATTGCCATAACCGGTGTAATCAATGTCATGCATTATTGTGAGGGACAACCCACACACATGGGCATTCTGTGTGTGCACAACACACATGGCATGTCTGTAATCAAAAGCCATACATAATTGTGATATCGTTTAGAAAGGGGTATGTGCATCCTGTAGTGTGTTTTCACAGTTGCCAAAAGGGATATATCAATCATACACACTTACCCCCCTTCACACACACTTGCCACCTGCTGGATTCAAACCCCTACCTAACTATGTTAAGACACTACAGACGGACGCATTAGCACAGCACGCTATTCGCATTACTGGGGAATTTCCTTTCCCCTGATATACTTATAGGGTGCTGACATCATCAGAGTTTAGAAAGTGGAATGATCATCCTGTGGTGTGTTTTCCCAGTTACCAAAAGGGATGTTTCTTTCATACACACTTACCTCCCTTCACACACACTTGCTGGATTCAAACCCCTACCTAACTATGTTATGACACTACAGACGGACGCATTAACACAGCGCGCTATTCGCATTACTGGGGAATTTCCTTTCCCCTGATATACTTATAGGGTGCTGACATCATCAGAGTTTAGAAAGTGGAATGATCATCCTGTGGTGTGTTTTCCCAGTTGCCAAAAGGGATGTTTCTTTCATACACACTTAGCCCCCTTCACACACACTTGCCACCTGCTGGATTCAAACCCCTACCTAACTATGTTATGACACTACAGACGGACGCATTAGCACGGAGCGCTATTTGCATTACTGAGAGAATCCTTTTCTCCAATATACTTATAGGGTGCTGACATCATCAGAGTCTAGAAAGTGGAATGATCATCCTGTGGTGTGTTTTCCCAGTTGCCAAAAGGGATGTTTCTTTCATACACACACACACACTTACCCCCCTTCACACACACTTGCCACCTGCTGGATTCAAACCCCTACCTATGTTATGACACTACAGACGGACGCATTAGCACGGCGCGCTATTCGGATTACTGAAAGAATCCTTTTCTCCAATATACTTATAGGGTGCTTACATGATCAGTGTCTAGAAAGCGGGATGAGCATCCTCTGGTGTGTTTTCACATTTGCTAGGGGTAACATTTGGACCAAGTGTGTGAGCATGCCCAGTTCAGCCTTCCCGTGGCATGTTGTGTGAAAGATGTCTCATTTATCTAAGTGTGTGAGCATGCCCAGTGTGGGCTTTACATATGTTGAACTCTGCAGCCCATCACATTTGTGGATGAGTGTGACCTTCAACAAATACCTGCAGTTTATGGTTGTGTGTTCTGTGCCATGTTGTGTAGTTACTGTCCGAATGCTTTTTGTGTGAACAAAACAGGGAGTATACTGTGCCTGCAGGTTTTGCATGGGATACTTTGCACACAATTGTCAACATCCGTTCATACTGACCTAACACTGTAGCACTGTCTAGTGTAGTGTTTCAGTACTTTCACTGTGGTGGTCAGTATCCTGGGCTTTAGTCCTATCACTGCTTTACATTTCCATAGTGTGCACAACAGCCTGGTTAGGGTCCAGTTGTGCACATCTGCACAAAGGCAGTGCCTCTACAGACCCTGTTAATTGCTGCCCCATAAGCTTAACAAGTGTAGTCTGCAAATCTATGGAGAGGATCATAATTGAGCTCATAAACAAAGATATAGGGGACATGCAGACATTGTACCCATCCCATTTTGGCTTGGTCAGGGGCAGATCATGCCTTTTGTACTGGGTTGACATCTTCAAATTGGTCACTTAGGCCATTGTTGGGGAAAGGCAGTCCATACAGCCTACCTTGGCCTTGCAAACACTTTCAACACAATACCCCACTCAGGTATTGTGGAAAACCCTAACAACTGAAATGTAAACCCATATGTCACAAGATGGGTTGCAAACTGGCTTAAGGACAGGACCCACAGGGTTAGAGTTGCTGGCACTATGTTAGACTCCAGGCTGGTCACAGGTGGTGTCACACAGGGCTCAGTCCTTGGCCCCATTGTTTGTCATGTACTTCCCAGAAGTACAGGCCAACATGGGAGGACTTTGGATGACAATGTTAGCAGATGACTGCACACTGGGCACCATATTGGACAGTGCATCACACACAGATATCCTTCAGAAGGGACTCACAGTAACTGATAGCTGGTGCCAGGGCCATGGCCTGAAGTCAGAGTGCACAACATGTGTAGACATACCCTTCAGGAAAAGCAAGGTGACCCCAAGCTACCATATAGGTGGCAATCCTCTAAGCACAGAGGAGGTTATCATGGACCTGGGGACCCAGGTTAACAGTCGCCATTCTTCTGAGACTCACATTGCTAAAGTGGCTAGGAAGACCTTCTACATTGCCCACCTGATCAGGATGGGATTCACATCCAGATCTAGTGGGTCATTGTTCCCTGTACTCTTCACTTATCAGACCGGTGATCGAGTCGAATGCCCTATTCTGGCTGTATCTCACCCAACATCTGCAGCAATTGGAGACACCCTGACTGTCCCCCACCTAACGGATCAAGGAACCCCAACAGCTGTCATATGCTGCCAGATTGAAGACACTCACACTCTATTCACTCACATACCATCTGCTTAGAGGTGACATGTGCCTGACATGCGAGGCCATGTCCAAACAGAGATTAATGGGCATGCTCCACCTCAGACTCAGAAGATCCACCTGAACCACTAGTGCAGGTGACTTACACCTTAGCAGGGATGTATGTTGGACATGTTGGAGGGATGGAGTTATCACTCGGAGACTCCTATGCTGTGGAATACAATCCTGGTCCATTTGAGGCAGAGCACCTTGCTGGCTGTGTTCAAGAGGTATCTTGACCTAATGCTAGTCGGAGAATGTGTTTGTCCATCAACACATTGTAAGCGTAGTTCGACATGTCATATGTCTTGTTTAGTATACTGTGCCTCTGTCTACCTGTGACATAACATTGATACCCAGGGTAAACCTCCCATCTCCCATCCACTCATTAGGATTCCTGTTGAGGGGACTCAACCAGTGTCTCTATGGACAACCTGTACTGGTAGTTTACTCATGTGTGGGGTGGCTTCTGTGTTTTGGATAATGCAGTACAGCCTGTCCTATATATGTCAGTGCTGGGGTTCAGGTCCCTCATGTGCATAGCTCCCTGCCATTCAGATTGTACAAGGTGCAGCATGTGCATTGATTCCAGCTTGGACATGGCTTTCTACATCAGGCACAGCTTGCATCTGGGTGGACAGCATGGCAGTGTGTGGAGCTGCACTCTGTTTAATCAGACTACACATTACATGTGTTCCAGCTCTGTCATACTCCTGGTGAGGTACTGTTGTGGACTTTACAGGTGCTGGATGTGTGTGCATGAGGTACACCCCACAGGGGCTGTTGTGGTCATTTCTAATGCTGATGAAAGATAACTGCAGAACCAGAATGACCTCCCCTTAGCTAGATGTCAGACAGCATGGACCATACAATCACAACTGAAAACAGGACCCTCTCCACAAAGGGAAAGTGTCCTGTCTGGTGGACCCCAGCCATAAACAAACTGTATGACAGATGATGGTTACTAATACAAGACAGAGCTACATCTCCAAAAGGGAAGACAGCTGTGATCAGCACTAGTAGAAAGCTACATTATCTCATAAAGACATGCAAGGTCAACTTGGGGACATAAATCACCAAAGACAATGAAGGTAACCACACTGCTTTCTTCAGTTATGTCAGACATCTGGTTGTGAACCCTCGGATATGCTCAGAGTTGGTACACAACAACATATATTCCAGTGACCTGACAGATATTGGCAACATTCCGGCGGACAGCTTCAGTGCGATTTACCCCCTCCCTCACCCCCAAAACAAGATAGTTATCACTGCTGTATGTAACCTCACTGTCATCTTGGATGTCCATGTGAGAGCCACACTCAGCAAAGACAAGTACACAGCATCCATGGGACCTGCTGGTATCTCCAGTTGCATGCTATGTGAACTCCAGAAGGGCTGGACCCATATATACAACTGCTATTTAACCTTAGTCTTGCTACAGGATATGTACCTGAACACTGGCATACGGCAACAGTGGTCCCACTCCACAAGAGGGATGCCTCCACAGACCATGGCAACTACCACCACACAGGCTTAACCAGCCTTGTCTGCAAAGATATGGGAGGAGTCATGGAGCTCTTACACAGACACATTACTGACCTATGGACCCTTGTTCCCACCTAGTTCAGCTTTGTACAGGGCAGATCCTGCCTTTTGCACCTTTGCACCTGAAAAGTACCTACCATGAAGATCAGGGTTCTTCAACACATGTCATATGCTTCCAGAATAGAGGAAGTCCAGCTTTGTTCAGTGTCATACCGCATACTTACAGGTGACCTATGCCTGACATACAAGACCATGTCCAATCAGGATTTGGTGGACATACTCCACTGCAAGCAATCCAAATCCACCAGAGCCATGAGAGCTGAGTATTTGAACCTCAGCACATACATGTATAGGACATGCTGGAGGGACAGAGTCATAACTCAGAGGCATCTCACACTCTAGCAGAGTATCCCAGTTCATGTTTGACAGAGTCCCTCACTGACTCTCTTCAGGAGACATCTGGACAACTGCATATGAGACAGAGGCACAGACTAGACAGAGACACAGTCATGTTATTCAATTACGTAAGGGGGTCATAATGTGTCACTACTAAGTCAGAGGCACAATATTCAGAATCTATTCTGTACACTTATTACCACTATAAGGGGTGGCAATAGCCACATCACTATGGCTAGGCTTATACATGCACTAGGGCAGATAGCCTAGTAGTACACTATGACACTATGAAACACTGGTGTATGTGTAGCTATTGTCAATCAAACAGTATGATGTGGCTTGGGGGGCTTGATATCTCCCTGTATTCCAACATTGTTTTGTCTATTCCTTCTAGCATGTCTAGGGATCAGTTGCTAGTGTCCTCTCCTGCTCAGCTGGTGAACCTGGGAATATTGAGGCACTGTTACAGTTGCCTCATGTACACTGACAACCCTCTCCTTCTGCCATAAAACACACATACATGTGAGAGATGCAACTATATAGCCAAAGTGGAGGCTGAGCTCTCTCAACATAGGACTAGCAAGACCAGAGAGAGGGTGAAGGTAACCACACTCACATGGCACTGTCACAACTTAAGATCATACACATAGACACACAGAGACACTCTCGGAGGCTCTGATCAGAAGGCTACCAGAATGGCGGTGGCCACCACAGCAGACACTCACACAACTGCCTCCACAGGGCACAGCACATGCAACACATTGACCACAGAGTCGGTGTGCCAAACAGTCACAGCCCTTAAGGCCAAACACAATGCCAGACACACTTGTCATAGGTGACTCCATAGTCAGACACACTGATGTCCCACTCACCAGATCAGGTACAGAGGAGGTCACAGTAAGCTGCCTATCGGGCACTGGAATCCACCACATAATGCAAGCACTCAGGTCACTAAACTGCAAGTACAGGTCTGACCCAGTCATAATCCATGCTGGTGTGAACGACCTGAGATGTACCTCCCTGGACTACATGGAAAGAGACATAGAGGATCCCTCTGATTATGTAGGCCAGGCAGGTATGACCCTGACCTTCGGCAGTATCCTACCTTCACCAAGTATGATGCCACATAAACAGAGACAAGATGATCAGCTGTAGTATTTTGCTTAGACTATGGTGTCATTCTAAGGGGTCCAATGTCTGTCTGCCTGGGATGACATGCTGGACAGGCCACGGTGATTTGCAAGGGACGGCTTGCACCTGTCACCCTGGGCTTCCGGATTTCAGATGATGCTCTTGCCACCCCATTGTGCCTTTTTATGCAAGATTCAGATTCTACACCTACCACCCTAGAACACAGTAAAGGAAAGACACTAAGGGTAATGCTGCTCAATGCCCAAGGTCTCAACCTCAAGCTGCACACACTCTATGCCCTTCTCAGTATGTAGCACATTGATGTCTGTGCTGTGCCTGAAACCTGGTTCACAGCTTCTGACAGCACCCCGGCACTATCGGGTGTTACCTCATATCATGCATTCCGGCACCAGCATCCCGACAACACCAAGAAGGATGGTGGGTGTCCATATTCATCAAGGACACCCTCACCTCATGGTTGGTGGCAACACACGATGCATCGGAGACCATCCAGGTGCCAGTGACCGTAGGCAAGACTGCTCTGCAGTTTGTAGCATGTTACATGCCACCCGCTCAAACTCAGGTACCTCACACAGCTATCCTGCAAACACTGAAGGGGATAAATGTATCTCCAAACACCATCCTACTGGGTGATTCCAACTATCCACATATAGACTGGGATCACTAATCATGCCACAACACTAACACAAAGGTTCCAAGAGTTCATACACTGAAATGCCATGGAACAACTGGTCCCAATCCCTCAAGTGGAGGCAACATACTAGAACACATCATCATGAACATGGGGTCACACTGTTCAACACCAGACATATACCCATCATTGGTGAGATCAGATCATGGACTACTCTCAGTGGGAGTCCACATCCCACCCACACCCCAGATGGGAAATGAAACGGTGAAGACCTTCTCAAATGCCGACTTCACATTTCTGAGGACTGGTGTGGTCTCTTTCAAGGCCCCCAGGCCAGCAGACACCATTACCCAAGCCACTGTATCACTTAGAAATGCCTTCTACCAGCACCTCCAGGACTGCATGGTTCAGGCAATCCCAAATAATAATGACTCTTTGTACCACAGGCAAGCATCCAGTCTGGTGGACCCTAGCCATAAACAAGCTGTACAACACAAGGAAGGAGCTACTACAAGTTAGAGCGTAATCCGTAGCGGGAAGACACCCTGCTCATTGTGAGTAAAACACTGGGTTCCCCATACAATCATCCGAGGCATGTTTTGAGAGTAAACCCACTCAGGACTCCAGGGACAATCATGAGGCCTTTTTAACCTATGTTTGAAACCTGGGAGGAAACTCCCAGATATGCTCAGACTTAGTTCAGAATAATGTTGATATCACTGCACCTACAGACATTGGCAACATACTGGCTGACAGGTTCAGTGCAGATTTCTCCCCTCCCCAACTGGGGGTATGTACCAGAGGATTGTAGCCCCAAACATCTCCACTGCTGGGGTGGGAACTGCTCAATCCAAGGCAGAAAACACTTTATCCATGGGACCAGATGGTGTCCCCAGTTGTGTGCTCCATGAACTCTATGAGTAATTACACCCGCAGTTAGGGCAGCTGTTTAATCTTAGCCTCACCTCAGGATATGTTCCCAAGGAGTGGCATACAGCAATGGTGGACCCACTTCACAAAGGAGGTGCCTCCACCAACCCCAGAAACTACCATCCCATCAGCTTGACAAGCCTGTTCTGCTAAGCTATGGAGAGGATCATAATGGGAATTCTAAATGAAGACATAGGGGACTTGCAGACATTGGATCCAATCCAGTTTGGCTTTGTCAAGGGCAGATCATGCCTTTTAAACTTGGTTGACTTTTTCAAAACACTCACCCAGGCCATTGACGTGGGCAAGGCAGTCCACACAGCCTACCTTGACCTGGCAAAGGCTTTCGACACAATACCCCACTCAGGTATCATTGAAAACATCACCAGCTTAATTGTGAACCCATACATCACAGCATGGGTTGCAAACTGGCTAAGTGACAGAACACACAGGGTCAAAGTTGCTGGTGCCAGTTCACACTCCAGAGCTGTCACAAGTGGTGTCCCACAGGGCTCAGTCCTGGGCCCACATTTGTTCAGTATCTACTTTTCAGAAGTACGAGCAAACACAGGAGGATTATGGCTGACAAAGTTTGAAGATGACTGCAAACTGGGAAGCATAGCTGGAAACCCATCTGACACAGACATCCTTCAGAAGGGTCTCATAGACACAGATAACTGGTGCCATGGCCATGGCCTTACATTAAACACTAAACGATGCATAGCCATACCCTTCAGGAAGAACAAGGTTACCACTACTTCCCATCTAGGTGGCAATCCTCTAAGCACAACGTAGGTTATCAGGGACCTGGGCACCCAGGTTGACAGTGACCTTTTGCTTGACACTCACATTGCCAGGGTAGTTTGGAAGGCCTTCTACATTGGCCACCTCATCATGCAGTGATTCACATCTAGATCAAGGGAGGTCATCGTTCCCTGTACTCATCACACCAATGATTGCATACACTGCCCCATTCAGATTGGATGGGCCCACAAATTCCTCGACAGGAGGTGAAAGGGTCTCAAACATATTTCTTATGCTGCCCGACTGAAGGAATTCCAGCTGTATTCAGTCACTTACTGACTGCTCAGAGGTGACCTGTGCCTGACATACAAGGCTATGTCCAACCCAGAATTTATGAACATGCTTCACCTCAAGACCTCTACATCCATCAGAACTACAAGGGCAGGAGACCTAAACCTCAACACAGATATTAATAGGATGTGCTGGAGGGACAGATTCATCACCCAGAGAGTCCATATGCTGTGGAACAACATCCTGGTACATGTGGGGCTGAGCACCTCACTGGCTTTGTTCAAGTGAGATCTTGACCAATGGATGGGAGATTGCAGGTATACCCCAGGGATAACCTCAGTATCACTGCTTGACAGAGGCACAGCAAAATAATGGGCATATTATCCATCAACTTGCAGGGGTGGCAGAAGCCACAAAACTCTGGGCTAGGCTTATTAATGCCCTAGGGCAGATAGCCTAGTATGAACCTATGGACATAGGCCTGGGGCAGTTCCTGCTATTAGGACAGTGGTCTGCAGCAGGCTATATAGTAGTAGTCGGTTTTAGCCATTGGTTTTTGACCATGGCTATTCCATGTTGCTTCTTGTTGTGGTACAAACATGGGTGTGTGGTTATCCATGCTATTTATTGCTAGACACCCTCACTTTGTATCTTGTTCCATGTTTTTGCACATGTACATCACTGTATGACATGCAGCTGTTTCCGCAGGGTCATATGCGTGGTTATGGATGTTAGTTGGGGTCCTCAGGTGTGCATATTGTACATGATATTACATTACTTAACACATGGCATTCATGCCTCAGGTGGTGCTGCAGGGCCACCTCTGTCGGATACACATACTACACTCCCTGTACATTTGGAAGCAGGTTGTGTCATGTTAGGCATCCCTGTTACTGTATGAGTGAGTCAGAGCGGGTATCAGTCCCAGTGTTCCTACTGACCAAGCGTATGTGCTATGCGTTGCCTCTTTGCCAAGGCCAGGGCATACTGGGCACGCCTCCTTCTGCCTACTGGGACAAGGTCAGGTTGTTCCTCCTCGGAGTCACCCCCTGCCTGTGGTGGCCTTGGCAATGGTGGGGGGATGTTTGGCCCAGCCCTGTGCTGGTCCTGCTGCAGCTGTTTCCGCAGGATCATATTATGTAGCATAGCACATATCATGATCATTTGGGTACATGTAGTTGGTGTGTACTGCAAAGCTCCACCAGATGTGTCCAGACACCGGAACCGTGACTTGAGCAGCCCAAACACACGCTCTATGATATTATGTGTTTGTGCGTGTGCCTCATTATGGCGTTTCTGTTCGGGTGTGTGTGCATTTCTGATGGGTGTCATCAGCCACGGCTCAAGTGCATAACCTGCATCCCCCACTAGGTGTCCGTGTGGGAAGTCCCCATTGGCAAATGATTGGTACAGCTGCGTCAGATGCCAGATGTGGGAATCGTGGTAGCTCCCAGGGCAGCCAGCACACACATTCATTATTATGCCCTGGGCATCACACACGACCTGGCAGTTGATGGAGGGGTATCCCTTGCGGTTAATGTAGACTCTACCCTGCTCACCGGCTGGTGCTTTGATGCGTATGTGCGTGCAGTCTATTGCACCCAGCACCTCAGGGTATCCCGCTATTTGCTGGAAGAGACACATATTGCTGGCCACAACCTCACGGTCATTAGGGACATATATATGATCACTGACATGTGGTGACATGGCATCCAGGAACTGGTGCAGTACCCTGGAGGCTGATGCTTGTGATATCCCCATCATATCGCCAGTTGGTCTCTGGAAGGTACCTGTTGCTAGTATGCTTAGGCCAACACATACCTTGGTTTCCACTGGGATGGGTTCCCCTCTGTTGGTTCTGTGTGTGAGGTGTGGCCTGCACAGCTCAACAATCTGCTGCAGGAGCTCTCTGTCCACTCTATAGCTCTACTATCTCCAGCTCATGTAACCCATGGTAGGTGACCCTGGGCCTGTATACTCTTCTCCTTCTCCTCACTCTGGGTTGTCTGTCAGCGTCTGCATTGTCACCACCCTCAGCAATTCGCCTATGCCTGATTATAATAGCCATGGCAGCCCCTAGCATTTCTGCTCTGAGTTCAGCTTTTTCAGTTTTCAATTCTGATAGCTTAGTTTCTGGCAGTATCTCTTGTGAGAAACAGCCTTCACTGCTCTTTGTTGTGTTTTAAGTGCTGGGCTGGGCTTCTAGTCTGCCTGTGTAATTGCCTGCTTGTAATTGTTTCCACCAATTAACTCCAGCAGTATTCCTGGCAGTTTCCTGTATTTTGGTTGTTTCCTGTTTCCTCTCTGTTTCCTGAGGGGGAATGTGCACACCAGCTTAAACACGCTCACAGTCACTTAAATGCGTACACATCCCTACACGGTGTTACACGCGCACACATCCTTACACAGTGTTAGCTAGGCTGATTCATGCTAAACGCCAAGACACTGCCTTACACGTGCACCACGCAAACCGTTGTAAACAGTTTGCAACACGCTCCACATGTTGAACCTGCCTTACACGCCAAGCGCTGCAAGATGCGCACGTATATCAAGAAACTTTGAGTGTAGGGATAGCGTATACCCTCAATTTCTTGACTTTCCTAGTGTTCTGTTGGGACACACCTCCCTCCCTGATGTCTGTCTGTCATCTGTTACCTTACATTGCCCTCCAATCTGGTACATTTCTTTCTATCCTTCACCCCCGTGATGTCACCTACCTCTTACTCTGTTCCTCCCCCTTCTCTAACTCTTACACTACTCAGAAAGTGCTCATTACCTATGTGGCAGTGTGATTCAGTATTGTAACCCTCATTTACATAGGATTGCCTAGTAATGCTTAGTTACATATCTTACACGGAGCTGCCGAGCCTTGACAACCACTGAACGGAGGCCATATTGTTTTTAGTCTGCAAGTCCCTCCATTGACATTCCATGTAATACATAAATCCCACAATTGTGGGCTTATAAGCTTCGGTTTTCAGTTTTAAGTAGCGCACCCATTTGCGCGGTGTGCTGCAGTTAAACACAAAAATCCTGTGAAAAAAAAAAGTTAAATAACTTATTTTGCAACACTTTTTCATGCCAATGGCCACATATTTGGCCATTGGCATGCTTAATGACACATATGCATCCTTTATTTGGAGCTGACATAGCTCCGTTTTTGATTTTGCAGAAATGTACTCAGTTGTCAGCTGAGTACATTTCTGCAGCTAACACATCCGTTACACGGACTGGTTTCTGCTTCGTGGATCGCTCAAATACCTCATTTGCATATCTTGGAGCTGCAAATGAGGTATTGAGCATTTCCACGCCCAGTCCGTGTAAGAGACGTGTTAGCTGTCTCTTACATGGAGGTTTGGGCTGTACCTGAATCGGGAGGCTTACACGGAGGCTTACACTACTCTTGAACTCCGTGTAAGCCTTCCTGAATCTGGCCCACTCTCTTTCCTATATTTTTGGTGAACAAATAAACACTGGTTTAGTACTGTTACTTAATTACAGTAATGTTTTTTAGGATTTAATAAATTCCAGTCCTTTTACATATATATATTTTTTACATATTTTTTACATATTCTATACATTTTTAAACTTGTTAAACAACATGTATTTTATACACATTTTTTCTTATATTGTTGTTCTATATATAAATTCATTTTGAGCTTGCAGCCTTTTATCGACAATATGTGTACTTTATTATAATCCACTTTACCTGTTACAGGTTCAGCTTCTGAAACACTATATAGTTTATATTTTGGATCATCAAATTTGACCGCAATTGCCACTTTTGCTATATAGTGTATATTATAAGCTTTGCAGCAGTAGGAACAATATGACAGTATAAAATTCTTTTTCTCTAGCAATGTTTTTAACACTGTTTTTTGGAGTTCTTTCATGTAATTTTGTGCTGCGGTTGAAAGTTGACTCCTTTAACAGGAAATCATGTTTGCTCTAGCGATTACACCTGTGATGTCATCCCACAGTTTTTAAAAACAGTAATTTGGCGCCATTCCTTTTACTCTGAAGAAGCTACTGAAGTTTCAGTAGCGAAAACACTGTATTTTGATTGTCGTCTGAATTAAATTTGCGTTAAGTTCAACAATCTTGTAGCTTGGTTTCCTTCGCTTTGGACTACTGTGGCTTTGTTTTTTCATCAGTTCGTGTCAGCTATTACAGTCTGTTGGTTCAATACTATGTTCATTTTCAATACACATAGACATGGAACAGATACTAAGATGCAGCTGACTTGGATATTTGGTGAGACAAGTGCTGTATCATTGGCACTGTGGTCACAGAATCAAATAGCTTGTATGTGTCGTCTACTGTTCATGTAAGATGTCATTTAAGTTCCTCTAGCATCCTATACTGTCTCTTACGAGAGTAAGGACTGAGTTGCTAGGAATCAGTTAAAAGGAAAGTTATTTGAATAATATTTGAAAAGGATATTCTGCATTATGCATAACAGAAATTAATATTATTTCTTCAATATGAGGCATCTTCTGCTTAAAGAATATTCTTCTATGTCCAGAATGTTTTGTATTTGTAACATACTGAAAATTGCCTTCAGTCTTTGAATTTGAACAATTTGAATAATTTGACTTTTTACTGGCAAAAGCTCATTTTTTGGAACATAATTAATAAAGAGTACACTAAGAATTTCATTAAGTATTGCAGTGCTTAAGTGAATTAATGAAAGAATTGACAAGACACCTCTGAAGCTATTTAATATGAACAGATAAATCCTGGTAAATGGAAGGTGTTGTGGAAGTAAGAAAAGATGCTGAATAGCTTTTAAAGAATGCAGATGTAAGAATAGCACACTGCAAGAATACACATTAGCCTTGTGTTTTACCTGCACTGGGTTTAGGAGATAATATGATTCATCATTTTTTTAGAAAAAGCCATAACAGCTGTTAAATGAAAGTCTTCCCACTCACTCATACTTAGTGCATGCAGTAAGCAGATCTAATCATAAGGAATAATCTGAGAATTTGAAGGAAATAGAAACAAGAGGAAAAACAATTGCACCAAGGAAAAGGGAACATATCTGTGCTCATGAATCAGCGTGACTAATACGAAGACATTCTTGTTGCTGCTGTCCATCTTTGTGCAGATGTGTTTCACTAGGAAGTCGTTAAATGAATTTCGTCCCACAATAGGATTACTTCATACCACAGAAAATGCAATGTCTGCTTGGAAGGATAAAGCACAGAATGATGTGTAACCAGTGACATATACTTTAAGAATAAATGGTAATTGTCTGTGGTATTCCACAAGATTGCTTTCATTTTTTACTCTTCGAGGATGCTTTCATGCAAGCAGATATGTTTACTGAAAATTTTTATGTAGTTGGCCATACAGTGAAATGTTATATATTTATGATTTAGTTTGCATTACAAGACTATCTGTTTGGAAATCCAAAAAGTAATGTACAACTGCATAGCCTCTTCTATCAGAGCATCTACAGAGCTATGCCTACAGGGAAAGGAAGACGGACATGCAATATAAAATATTGATGAATCTACAGCAGGCAAAATGTTGGGTGTACAACTAAAGTGTGAGATTTTATGTGATCAGTAAACAAGTGTCCAGAAAAAATGTAGTGGTAAATAGACAAGACTTAGTCATGATAAAATAAGAGCCAAATATTATAATGATCATCTTGCCATAATGGCTGTCCTACATGTAAGTTACCCATGTATGTTGATAGCCTTCCTACAAACAAGAGCATCAGAGTCCACAAATCAAAATGTTCATGCAGGGCACTGCAAGCACAATACTCAACACCAAACTGCAAAAGGTTAATGTAGTCTATACTGCAACAAGACATCCCTGTGCAATAAGGGAAGGTGTAGCTATACATAACATGCTGCAGATAGCGTAGTGCATTGCCAGCCTAATGAAGCAACAAATATGCATGTGTGTTGTATGTTACATGTGATGAATCACTGTGTCAATGCTAGAAGTGCATACTGGGACTGAGGCATGTCTCTCCTATCACTGAGTGGTTTAGAATGCAAACAACATGTACCACAGAGTCATACATTCATAAGTTTACAGCCAAGGAGACAATAAAGAAGCTTAGTCATATTATCTGGTACAAGCAGGAGGTTAATTATGTCCTCCACTAAGTATATTATCCCCATATATCAAAGGTGAACATTTGTGATCACCTATCTCATCACTCAGATTGGCTTTAAAGGTTGCCAGGGAAGGACTTTGATTGATATGTAATGAGAACCTATTCCTAAAACAGGCTACATTCTGCTATTTATCTCTCTTGGTCTTACTGAAGTGGTGGTTTAAGCTAAGGGCCATAGAGAGGGCATCTGCTTTGTCATCAGTTTTATTTAAGTGAAAGAGTTAGAAGAGTGTAGGCTCATTCGTAGCATGAAAGGTTATACAAAGATTACCCATTACGACCATATATGAGACTGAGTAGAAGGATAGGGTTTTTAGTCTATCAGAGTAGCTAAGGGTGCTAGATCCCAGTGCCATGCATAGTATAGTGCAAAAAAATTCAGCTATAGCATGCTTTAACAGGCGTACATTTTGTGCAGGTTATTGCAGTTAAAGGGTGGAGATTTCTGGAAAGACAGACATGCAGGTGGAAAATGGTCAATCCTTCCCTTCAAACATGCAGTTCAATGTGCTATACTGTACTTTAATGAACAATATTAGCCTTCTGCTTCCTGAAATGACATGGGTGCCAGCCCATCTCCCACAGCCAAGCCGCCCTCAGGTATGAGAAGCCACCTCCCCTGCCAAGTGAGTGAAATCAAAATCTACTCAGCTTCAGTGAGATGCTTCGTTGTTGGTGATCCACCCCTTGTGGTGGACCTGTGTGTCACAATATGCTGTGCCTTTTTCCTTTGCATGGACTATCACATGAGTAACCCCTCATCAAACTCTGTTGGGCAGACCTAATATGGCCAACCACAGCCTTCAGAACCTGACCAGTTTCTGCCAAATCCATTCCCAATAATGCTTATTTGTGGTACTTTTGTCATGCACACCATAAGTGCAGATGTATAGTATGCTGTGGAATGCCAATACATATAGTTACAGGTTCTTCATCTTAATGCACTAGTTTATCATCTGTTGTTAATGTTGTGTACAACCTCCCTCTATTTACATACTGTGGCCAATTCTCAATATAGGGCACTGGAAACCATACTATTTGTGGTATGTCCTTCACAGTTCACCTCATAGCTATAACCAGTACCATGTCAGTGCCATGGGTTCACCACTGCACATCTGCCACACTGTCATTGACATCCACCACAGAGTTTGTGGGATTGCTGTTCTTGAAGTAGTTTAGCAAGCTTTTGCATTTGAAATTATCCCTCCCCAGCTTTCAGACTTTTGTTACATATGGTTTTGACGTATCTGTATTAGATATTTCCTTTTTTCCATTTTGGGAACTCTAAAACTCATTTTATGTCTTCTCCAAATCTAATGCTATGTTTGATAGACAGATGGCAAGGTGGAGGTTGAAACTTATTTGAAATTTACATCTGTAAGGTAAATTTCTCCTTCAGTTTTGTAATCATTTCATTATAAAAGATTATTCTGGGTACTACTAGCACTGCCACAGTCCAAAGATACCTCATTTACAAAATCACATTGGCAGTGAGTTGTACAAATATAGCTTAAGCTAATGAGTTAATTGAGGCAACATTAGGAAAGTGCTGTTATATTGCTAAAGTCAGGGCAACAAATCCATCTAAAGTAAAACATATCAATCAAAACTGCATTATTTAGAGGAACATTGAAGTCTGATTAAAGAAAATAACCCAATATGCAAAACAGAGGTCCTCTACACTCCTATATCCTTATGTATAGATGCTAGCTACACAAGTGACTGTGTAAAAAGAACAAAATACTACCTACACTGAAAGTCCACCTTGCTCCAGCAGTGCCAGAATGCAATCCAAAAACACTAAAAAATAAAATTACAACAGCAGTGGTGCAACTCAGCTCAACTCTTCTCCCTCAACACAACTCATCTTATGACATGTCAAATGAACTAAATGTCAGTTCAGCTTAAAACATATCATTCATTGCAATTGTGATTTGCTTTAATTTATACTGTACTGAAGCCTTTGGTGAAAGTGTAACTGATTAAAATACATGCACACTGAGCACTCTGTGATTAGTATATGGTGTTTTTCTGGAAGCACCATTTGGATATAGGTAGGTATTATGAGATATTGACTTAGAACTACCTAACCTGTTTGCTTTGTAATATTATACATTACTTCCATGTAAACATGTAAATATTTCTACTATACAACACCTCCATGTAAACATTTCATTTTAAAGTGTTATACAGTTACTGCATTCTGTACTTCCATGTAAACATTTCATAATTAGTTGTCGCTGAAGGTGCCTCATCTTTGTCACTCAAGCAGACTTAAATGCCAGAGGTTATAGAAATGGATTGTTATTGCAATTTGTTATTCTGTCAACTTCTTTAAGTGCTGTATTAAATAGGGAAGGGAGAGCCCTAGATGGCCATAACACCAGTCATTACATCGGTCAAGATATTTCAGACAAAGAACCTGACATAATTTGCTTGTTTTTTAAACTAAAGTTTCAGTTTCTACTTACTTTTGATACAAGAATTTGCTTTCTTATCAATATATTGTTTTCAGATAATAATTTATATCATTCAGAATTAAGATAATTTATCAGTACTTACTGATACTACTTCTGGCATTTTAATAAATATTTTTTAGAATTCTCTTCCATCACCAGCCAAATGATGAGATTACACTAGCCTGACTAGTTGAAGCTGGATAGGGTATGCAGTTTAGTGTCAATAACACTAGTTTATGCTGCTAAGGGTATGTAGAAGAGCATGGATATCATTAGTTTATACTGGTAAGGGTAGTAGCTGAGGATAGATATCACTGGTTTAGGTTGGTAAGTATATATACATGAAGATGATATCACTGCTTTATGCTGTTAAGGGTATGTAGATGAGGATGAATACTACCAGTTTATGCTGATAAGGACTTGTAGATGAGGATGGATATTACTGTTTTATGTTTATAAAGATATGTATATAGGGATGGATATCACTGGATTATGTTGGAAGGGGATGTAGATGAAGATGTATATCACTGGTTTATGTTGGAAGAGTATCTATCTGAGGATGGATACCACTGGTTTAGCCTACATCGATGAGGTTGGATTTTGCTGGTTTTATGTTGGTAAGGGTATGTAGCTGAGGATGGATATTGCTAGTTTATGCTGGTGAAAGTATGTAAGCTGAGGATGGATACTACTGGTTTATACTGGTAAGGGTATGTAGCTGAGGATGGATATTACTGATTTACGCTGGTAAGGGTAGACAGCTGAAGATGGATATCACTGATCTATGTTGGTAAGGGTATGCAGCTGAGGATGGATATCAGTGGTGTTTGTTGGCAAGGTTGTATAGCTAAAGATAGATATCACTGGCTTATGTTGGTAAGGGTATATAGATGAGGATATATATCACAGGTTTATGCTGGTAAGGGTAAGTTGATGAGGATAGATGTCATTGGTTTATGCTATTAAGGGTATATAGCTGAGGATAGATATCACTGGCTTGTGTTGTCAAGGCTATGTATATGAGAATATATATCACTGGATTATGTTGGTAAGTGTATACAGGTGAGGCTGGTAAGGGTATGTAGATGAGGGTGGATATCACTGTTTTATGTTGAACTCACATAAATGAGGATGGATATCACTCATTTATGCTGGTCAGGGTAAATAGCTTGTGACAGATATCACTGGGTTATGTTTCAAGAGTATAATGATTAGTATGGATATCACTGGTTTATCCTTGTAAGGGTATATAGATGAGGATGGATATCACTGGTTCATGCTGGTAAGGATATGTAGATGAGGATGGGTATTACTGGTTTCTTCTGGTAAGGTTATGTAGCTGTGGATGAATATCACTGCTTTATGTCGGTAAGGGTATGAAGATGAGGATGGATACTACAAGCTTATGCTGATAAAGCTATGTAGATAAGGATGGATATCACTAGTTTATGTTGCTAAGGGTATGTACATGAGGATCAATATTATTAGTTTTTGCTGCTAAGAGAATGTAGATGAAGACAGATATCACTGGTTTATGTTGGTAAGGGTATGTAGATAAAGATGGATAACACTAGTTTATATTGGTATGGGTATGCAGATAAAGATGGATGTCGTGGTTTACCTTGGTAAGGGTATGTAGTTGAAGATATATATTACTGGTTTATGCTGGTAAGGGTATGTAGATAAAGATGAATATCAGCAGTTTATGTTGATAAGGATATGTAGAACAGGGTGGGTATCACTGGTTTATTATGTTAAGGTATGTAAATGAGGATGGATATCACTGGTTTTTGCTGATCAGGGTATGAAGCTAGGGATGGATATGACCGGTTTATGCTGGTAATGTTATACAGCTGAGGATGGATATCACTGGTTTATGTTAGTAAGGGGATGTAGATGAGGATGGATATTGCTGGTTTATGCTGGTTAGTGTATGTTTATGAGGATGGATATCACTGGTTTATGTTAGTAAGGGTATGTAGCTGATGATGGATATCACTGGATTATGTTGGTAAGGATAAGTAGATGAGGAGGGATATTGCTGGTTTATGCTAGCAAAGGTATGTAGATGAGGATGGATATCACTGGTTTAAGTTGGTAATGGTATGTAGATGAGGATAGATATAACTGGTTTGTGCTAGTGAGGGTACAAAGATTAGGATGGATATTACTGGTTTATGCTGGCAAGGCAATGTAGCTAGGGGTAGATATCACAGGCTAATGTTGGTAAGGGTATGTATATTAGAGTGTATAGCACTGTATTATGCTTGTAAAGGTATAGAGATGAGGATAGATGAGGATGGATATCATTGGTTTATTCTTTTAATTTCTCCAAGTCTTTTGGATTTCTAATACCATGGCGGGAATGGACACCATTCCTAAGTCAAAGTATGATTAAAGTTCATGAAATTAGTATTGTTTCAGTCTTTGATGTCAGCCAGTAGGGCTCTTTGCAGCACCCGCAATGTGCCCAGTAATGACTCCTTCTGCGGTTCATATGGAGTTACATGTATTGATAGCATATCTAAATATGACTGTAAATTATTTTATATAAGACCCGTTCTTTTATTTATTTTTTATTTTATTTTACATTTGATGACCGGGAAAGCCCGACTGGACACAGGTCCATTTTCAGCGGAGGCCCGAAGAGAAAAGCTCCACTTAAAACAATTGCTAAACAGATAAATTTATAAGAAACAACCCTGTATTCTTACTAGACACTTATAAAATAATATCTAACATTGCTTCAACATGCTTATGTACATCACATAGCTGTGTTTTTAAGGCAAACAACTAGCATATAGGAATGTATTTAGTAATTAGTTACAAACATATAAGTCACTACCATTGGAATAAAGCATTTTTAGGAAAGAAAAGAAATCTAGAGGCTAGGCAGTGCTCCTACTACTATTGGAAATGTATGGGTATCTTTCTTCCACATTGCTCTCATTTCTGCCTGCAGATCCTGATATTTTATGACTTTGTATCTCTCTGTACACAAGACACTGTAGTCACTGGGTGTGGCGATTTCAATGACCAATGCTACTCTTGTCTTCTTTTCTTGGACCACTATATCCATTTTTCTAGCATCTGTCTTTTGAACTGTTGGTAATGGATGATGCCATGTGATGTAGACTTCTTCATGTTCTATGATGCTTTTTGACTTATGTTTTCAGTATTTTTCGGCCACTTCAGTACCATAATATTTTCAGAATCACCAGTGCAACAGTCTCGCCACATTATTATGCCTTTCAGTATACAGTCCTACCATTAGTATGTCACAATCAGCAATGAGGTGTGCACTTGTTCCAATTCAGTTTTACAAAACCTATATTTGTCTGTTTCTCCCACATGTTGAATGGACTTTTTAAACCAACGTATATGCAGCCTACTATCTTGGGCCGCCAATATTAACCTTTCATCACTTGGTTTGAATTTGCCTCTCCTTAACCATTCCTGTGTTAATTCCTGATCAACATGAGGTTCTTCCAGAAGTTTTCTATACTTGCAACTATATTTATGCTTTTTCCACATTTCTTGTGTTCTCATCTGATCCATCACCTTATATTCTTTCTTTTGTTTTTTGGCACATTCAGTTGCTGCCTGATTTTTATCTACTCCTGGTTTGATTTCCATTCCTGCTTGACACTGATAAGCTTCTGCCAGAATAAGCAGAGAAGTCATCTTAGATTTATTCTCCTCATGTTTCAAAACTTTTACTACATTTGGGTCTTGGGAGGTCAGCAGATATGTGTGGAGTCCTATGATTGCAGATCTATGCATATAATCAATTTTAAGGAGGCCCATCCCTCCTTCGGAATGGGGAATATATAATCTTGGTATGCACTGATTATATTATTAGATTCCAAAGACAACCACAAGGCATTCTATAACTATGTCAAGAATCTAGATGGCAATGCTCAGATCTGCTCTGAGCTAAAACAGAATGGCATTAAATATACTGATCCCAAGGATATTGCCAATATCCTGGCAGATTGATTCAGTGCCAACTTCACCCCCCTCTCACCCCCTAAATGGCCCATCTCAATACTGGAAGATTGCCAAATTCCGATAATAACAGCCACACAGCTAAAAAATGCACTCTCCAAAGCTAAGAATACAGCATCCTTGGGACCAGATGACATCCCAGGCTGTGTACTACATGAACTAGAATATGAACAAGCACCTCACCTAAGTGTCATGTTTAATCATAGCCTCACCTCAGGTTTTGTGCCCACTGAGTGGCGCAGAGCTACAGTTATCCCACTCCACAAAGGGGGATCCACCTTGGATCCCAGAAACTACCATCCCATCAGTCTGATGAGCCTTATCTGCAAGGCCATGGAGCGTATTATCATGGAATTTATAAACAAAGACATTGGCAACCTTCAAACACTGGACCCCATCCAGTTTGGGCTCATGAAGGGCCGATCTTGTCTCCTGAACCTGATTGACTTCTTCGAATCAGTCTCCAGAGACATGGACAAGGGTAAGGTGGTCCACACAGCCTATCTAGACCTTGCCAAGGCCTTTGACACCATCCCCCACTCTGGAATCATAGATAAACTTACTAATCTGGGCATTAATCCCTACGTCACCCAATGGGTTGCTAACTGGCTTACTG
The DNA here is from genome assembly GCF_019279795.1 of Protopterus annectens. Lineage (NCBI taxonomy): Eukaryota > Metazoa > Chordata > Ceratodontiformes > Protopteridae > Protopterus > Protopterus annectens. The sequence goes on from NC_056741.1 coordinate 320,028,490, forward strand.
ATAGAACCCACACTATAAAAGTAGCTGACTCCAAATCCAGCTCCAGATAAGTGACAAGTGGAGTACCTCAGGGTTCAGTCCTGGGACTGCTCTTGTTCAGCATCTACTTCTCTGAAGTACAGGCCAACACTAAGGGACTCTTGCTAACAAAGTTCGCAGATGACTGCAAACTGGGAGCCATTATTGAATCCACAAATGATGTGGATACGCTACAAAAGGGCCTTAGAGAAACAGATGCTTGGTGCCAGAGCCATGGGCTCAAGCTCAATGCCAAGAAATGTATAGTTATCCCCTTTGGGAAAAAAGATGTACCCGTGAATTACCATATAGGTGGCAGTACACTAAACACCGAAAGTGTGATAAGAGACTTAGGGACACAGGTGGACAGTGGTCTCACCTTCGATGACTACATCGCCACAACAGTCAGGAAATCCTTCTATGTGGCAACCTCATCACTAAGGGCTTTTCATTCAGAAAAAAGGAGGTCATTGTCCCACTGTACTCATCCCTCATTAGACCCATTATAGAATATAACACCCCGTTTGGTATGTACCTCTCAAGACATCTGCAACAACTGGAAAGGCCGCAGAAATACCTCACTAAAAGAATCACAGGCCTAAAGCAGATGCCTTATGCTGACTGCCTTAAAAAACTCCAACTATACTCTGTCACATATTGTCTACTCAGAGGCGATCTCTGCTTAATATACAAGGCCATGTCAAACCCAGAGCTGTTGGACATGTTACATTTAAAGAAATCCCAATCCTTCAGAGCCACAAGCTCCAGGGATCTAAACCTTGTCATCACAATAAACAAAACATGCTGGAGGGATAGGTTCTTGACCCAGAGATACCCCAGACTCTGGAATAAATTGCCCATACATGTCAAGCAGAGTGCCTCTTTGGCCCTCTTCAAAAGGAACCTTGACGATTGGATGGGAGAAAGGAAATTCACCCCGGGGTCCAGGGAAGTAAATAATGTGGGAAGAAATAGCCAGGGAATTGTTATGGCTAGGCTTGTATAGGCCCAAGGGCTGATAGCCTAGTAGCAACCTATGAACCTACGAACCTATTAACTCATTTGGTGAGCATGAAGTATCCTTCTTGTTTTCCTATCTGATCTATACAACACATTTGGGGCCAGTCAATCCAAAACTGTAAATTAGGACAGGAAGAACAAATTGGTTTATGGCTTGGATTTTGTTTCTAGATGTCAGTGCTGTTTTCAGGATTAATTTAAGTCTTCTGAAGTATTCCTTATTAAGTTTTATTCACATTTGTTCATGTTTTATTGTTGATCTTTCATCAATTCCCAAATATTTGTACACTCCTTCTGGCTCAAGTTCTTTTCTATCACATTCTTGTCCCAAACGGATGTTTTCCTGGCGTTGTAGTTTTCCTGCTTTAAAGGTTGCTTTTGCAAATTTATCAAGGCCAAATGACATTCTTATATCATCTGAAAAGTGTTTTGACAACTTGCAGTTGTGCTTTCAGTTCCTCATCTGATGAACTATACAATTTTAAATCACCCACAAAGAGAAGAAGATAAGAAGTCTTTACACTTTGTTGTTTTCTAGGAGCCCGATTATAGCGGGTCTATATTAGATAATCGAACTTTCAAAAGTTCGACTGTCATATGGTCGACACCATATGTTCAAACTTTTAAAAGTTCGAACATCTAATAAAAAAAAATAAACTACACAAATAACCTACCTGAACATTTTAAGCAGTGAGGCTTGCCCCCAAAACCACCCGCTCTTTAAATATACCAACTCTGAGATAGCACTACAGTGCAGAAAAGGGAAATCTTCCCATTCCTCGCTGTATGGAGATCTCCATTAAAATGTTCAGACTTTCAAAAATCCGATCATATGGTGTTGACCATATGACACTCGAACTTTTGGAAGTTTGATTATCTAATATAGACCCATTATTGCCATGGCCTAAGTTGTTGTGTAAACAGTTTAATGGATTAAGGGCCAGGCAGAATAGTAATGATGACAGAGAATCACCCTGGAATATTCCCCTTTGAATTTTTATCCCTGGGATAACAATTTGTTTTTTATCATGGCTTAATTGCAAAGTGGTTTGCCACTGTTTCATGGTCGCTGTAATGTAGTCGATCAGTGTGGGGTGTATCTTATACATTTTTAGGCACTCTTTTATGCATGAATGAGGGATACTATCAAATACTTTTTTGTAGTCAATCCATGTCATACTTAGATTCTTCCCCTTTTTACAGTTCTCCACTATGACTTTATTTAACAACAAATGATCCTTATGCTTTTCTTTTATTTCCTTTTTGTTCTACTGCTGTAACGGAGTTTTCTTCTAAATGACTATAAACTCTGTCAGCATCAATTCCCATGTATAGTTTATATGTCGTCGGAAGGCAAGTTATTGATTTTTAGGGTAGCTTGCACATTCACTCTTAAGTAGGAGCATTGTTTTTCCTGTTGTTAACCAGATTGGTGTCAGTTCTGGTTGCGCATATAAATAGCTCTTACTCATGGCTAAATCTTCATACAAAGATGTTAATACTTTTAACCAGAAGTTAGGTACTTCATCTGGGCCTGGGGTTTGCCAATTAGAGGCTTTTCTTAACTTTGTTTCAATCTCTGTAGCTGTTACTTCATCCCATTTAATATCCTGCACCTTTAAACTTCTTATTCTTTCTTTTACTTCTTCGATCCATTTCGCATCTTTGTTATGTTTCACAGGATTTTCATAGATACTTCTCTAAAATTTATCTATTTTTTTCTTTTTTTGGTGGTCTTTCAATTCTTTTTACCTTATTTCCCAGTTCTCTATAAAACCATTTTGGGTCATCAATAAATTGCTTATTTTGCACTTTTCCTTTATATATATCTTCCTATCTTCTAAGTTTTTCCACCTGTGCTGAAATTTTTAGTTTGTTATTTGCAACAGTGCATGATAGATCCTGGTCTGTTCTAATATTGCACATTGCTTTTATCACATCGATTTTTCTTAGTATTTTTGTTGATCTATTCCCTCTTCTATAGTCTTCTAACAGTGACACTTCTTGTCTTAATTGCTTTATAATTTAATCTCTATTCGATATTTCCATTATTGTATTCGATTTCTCCCCTTCCTTTCCCTCACTACCCTGTGTTCTTGTGGTAGAACTTTATCAGTTATTAATTTATCTGCACAGTAATATAACCTGTTTACTTCTGTTATATCGCATGATCTCTATGAGCAGTCCTAATTACTGTGTTCATTTGTTTTATCAGACTTTATTAACCTTCTGCAGTTTATTTCTTCCATTGATCTTGATATAGCTGTCCATGTCTATTAAATCAAGCAATTCTTCTCTTAGCTCATTTTCTTCCAAACTCAGGGCACATCTCTTGTTTTCCATTTCCTGCGGGCATTCTATAGAAGGTTCTATAGCATCTTCCTGTGACACAGTCTCATCAATTTTATTTTATTTATTTTATTTTTATTTCACATTTGTTGACCGGGATAGTCTGACTGGATATATGTCCATTTTCAGCAGAGGCCCGGGGAGAAAAGCTCCAAGACATAAAAAAAATGAAAAAAATATGTTAAATAAATTCGTTAGAGTCAGACTGTAAAAATCATTGAGTTATTCAAAAACAATGTCAATCAATAACAAACAATAATGCAGGAGAACTCAGATATCTTATTCTCTAATGTACATTAGGAGGCAAAAAACCATACACAAAGTTTGTATAGAATTTTGACTGATTTATTGACAGAGGACACCATTTTTTATACATGTCATTATCAGTTTTGCCCACCTCACTGGCGTGGTCAGTGACAGGGTCTTTACATCATAGTAATTCATAAAAAGTGCTGAATTTGTGTTTTCAAAAGTCTTTTCCCATGTGAATGTTACAGCCTTGCAAACACCTGGTCAGTCACGATGACCTCCTGAGGATGTAGCCAATTCAAGGTTCTCTGATTAGTTCGAATACAATAGATGTATGTCTTCCTTAATGCCTCTCTTTGTCTTCCTAGTTCCCAGCTGCACTATCAGAGATAGTGCGCACAAGGCTCTCCTGGTGGAGGCAGGAAAGAGGACACACATGAACAGATTTATTATTTTCTAACTTTGCAAAATAATCTTTACTTGAAAGACATGAGCCAGGCTGTGTTTGCAAGCTGCCAAGGTCAAATTTCTGATTACACTGCAGCTTGTGCTTCAAGCAATAATATGCAGGTTTATTTCTACTATTATTCTAGTAAGACAGAATTAAATGCATTATATACTACTTTCCAAACTTTATTCTCTTTTATGGATTTAAGTACATTTATTTCTAACTAAAGCACACATTTCTCTATATATTTGATCACACAACTTATATATGTTTGAATGTTTAAATACACATCTTCCTAAGCAGCACACATTGTAAATATATTTTTCTAGGCAGCATGTATGTAAATATATTTTCTAAGCAGCATGTATAGATTTTTCTAACATTCTCCCTCCTGTTAATGCATTTAATGCTATTTGAAACATAAACAGTATTATTTCATTTCTTAGCCTTTTCCTTTCAAGGACTCTCAGCTAAGTAAGTCATTTGTTTTATATTTCAGATAGGCTTTCACTTGGTATCAACAAATTCAATTCCATATCTTGGTACATAGTTTCAGTCACTGATACATCAACTAAGTCTTTAACTAATTTTTTCACACAGGGTATCCCGCAGCAGACACATGCTCCAATTATGAGCAGTACCACACAAATTGCAATCAGAATGTTCATAAGGACCGTCCCCCTCCCCCCAAACAGATTCTGGAAAAAGTTCGTCAGTGGGTTTGGGCCTGGTTCTGCCATTGCTGACACCTGCTGTATTACCTCCAGGTGATCATTAATTTCATGCTGGTTGTCTGGAATGTACGCACAGCATTCTTCTTTGATAAGCGCCATTACCACCTCTCGCCGCTAGGGTGAAGTCGAGCCATTCGGTTCTGTAATACAACTGTTCTCATTGCATTCATTTCATCAGTCACAAGTTCAAGAGCGGAAAAAGTCGCATTGCTCATTACTTGAGGAGTTTTGACAATTTCCTCAGTTCCCAAATTGATTTGACTGCTCCGTAGGCTGGGAATATCCCAGCCCAGGATATAACACTGTCACTCAAGTCCATATGGGTCAATTTTTCTTTGTCCTTCACAGACGAATGATCCTTCCAGCTTGCTTCAATCTTACCCACTGGATTAGTAGGTTTTCTGACTGTATTTTCGGCTTGCTGAGCTACGTCTCTCACATTACGTATTTTACCCAGGGCAATTCTGCAGTATGTCTTATGGCTGGAACCAGATAACCCAAAAACAACTGCGGACCAATTCTCAGGTAACCATTTATAGGCCTTTTTCCCACAAACAAAATAACAGTTTTCTACTTTTGTACTGATGCGGGTTAACCCTGAATGAAACATTTTCTTATCTATAACAGATAATTGTCTATATATTTCAGGAGTTTTTTGCACATCTCTCAATGTTGTTTTCATCAAGCTTAAGTATGAACCATAATTCGTGCTACAACTAGTACCTTGGTCTATAGGTTTTATATAACATTTGTAAGACACAGTTATGTTACAGTTACTCCAACCAACCTGGAGTGTATCATTTTTAACAAAACAAACAATTCCTTTCTGAGTAACAGGCAAATATAATGCCACTTTGTCTTGTGATCTCACAGTGCCTGTGTCAAATAACAGGTTTTCCCAAGTTTCATTTATTCCCAAAGGGACAGCAGACATCAAAAGTCCTCCATATGCTGTGGGTATTGCAGTACAAACCCAGCAATTTGAAATGTTCATAGTCTCTACATAAACTCGTTTCATAGCCAGGTATGTGTTAAAGTTTGGGTGCCAGTCTATAACCAGTCCTTCATCACGTTTTATTAATTTCACTTCTGTAGTCATATGCAAGAAAAACCATAACAACAAAAAGGTTACTACAAACATAGTTATTAAGTGTATGATCAGTAGGCCAGTGAACCAATGTCTCTGGGGTTGTTTCACATTTTTATTCATTCTGCCTCTGGCCATCCTGTTCCTGTGGTATGTCCAAACTAAATTTCTTAACAGGTTTGCAGTGGGTTAAATGAACCCAAGATGATCTCTCAGCAATTCTCACTGCAGTGGGTGTTGCCAATAGTACCTGATGCGGACCTTCCCACGGACTCGCCCAGTTCTTTCTCTTTATGATTTTCAGCCAAATCCAGGACCCGGGGTCAGCACGGCCTCCGGTTTTGCTTCTTGTTTATCTGAAAAAGAGTTCAACTGCAAAACAGTCTTATTTGTTAATAACTTCTTCATATAACTAGCTAATGAGCCATCGGCCTCCAGCTCTGCAGGCATGAGGGCCTTCCATTGTGGCACACAATATGCCCTTCCAAACACTATCTCAAAAGGGGTCAAGCCCTTTACATTTGGAACAGTTCTCATGCTCAGCAGTGCTAAAGGCAGACAGCAAATCCAAGTCTTTTGAGTCTCACTCATTAATTTTCTCAACTTGTTTTTCAAGATTCCATTGTACCTTTCCACCAGCCCTGCTGACTGAGGGTGATAAGCACAATGGTTTTTCAAAGAAATCCCAAAAAATCTCCCAAGCTGTTGTATTGTCTGATTCACAAAGTGTGTCCCATTATCACTATAAATTCTTTCTGGTATGCCAAATCTAGGAATGATTTCTTTCACTAGGGCCTTTGCTACTGTTGCTGCATCCGGATTCCTGGTTGGAAAAGCTTCTACCCATTTTGAAAACATATCTATGATTACTAAACAGTATTTTTTCCCTTCACATTTGTTCAGTTCTATGAAATCCATACAAATGGTATGGAACGGATAGGGTGGTGTTGGAAAGCTCCCTCGCTTTGGTTTAAATGCTCCCTGTGCATGATGTTTGCTACAAATATGACATGTTGCACAAAATTTTTGTGTATAATTCAGAATCCATATGTTTGGAATGTTTTGTTAACTAACTGTACCATCCCCCCTGTTGAGACATGGCTCTGCCCATGACTCAACAAAGCTGCATATCTAAATAAATTAGATGGCAATATAGGCTTCTTCTCTTTGGAGATGTACAGTCCCTCTTCAAGGATTGCTCCTCGTTTTATCCACTTTGCTTTTCTGCTTCTGTAGCTAATGTCTGCATTGTTTTTAACATGTCTAAATCAAGAGTCTCAGAAGGTTGTAGTTCTTCATTTAAAAGCACAGTTTCTGGGTCTGAGGCAGCTTGCAGCAGCTGCATCAGCCCGAGCATTCCTTTGAAATTCTATCTTGTTGTTTGGTATGGGCTGCACATTTACAGATAGCTATTCTAGTGGGTAACTGAATAGAATCTAGCAGGTTCAAAATCAATTGTGCATGATTAATCGGCTTGCCAGTAGATGTTATCATTCCCTGTTTTTCCATTGTTGTGCAAAGACATGCACTGTGGAGAAAGCATACTGACTGTCAGTATATATGTTAACACGTTTGTCTTTTGCCAGAGTGCAAGCACGTGTCAAAGCTATCAATTCTGCTGCTTGAGCTGACAGGTTATGTTGCAGGGGTTGTGCTTCTATGATTTCGTCATCAGTTACTACTGCATAACCCACTAGGTTTTTCCTGTAGGACCTCGTCTACAGGACCCATCCACAAAAATGTCACCTCTCGTCAGCTAAAGGTACATCAGTAAGATCTTGTCTGGGTGTGGTTATTTGTTCCATTTCCTGTAGGCAGCTGTGGTGTGCCATCCACAGGAATCGGAAGTAATGTCGATGGATTTAATGTTGTACAACGTTCAATTGTCATATGGGGTTGACTCAATAGTATGGTCATGCAAGAAAGATGTCTGGCAGGGGATAAAATGCTATTTTTCTTGCAATAAAATTATCGCAACTGCATGAGGTACTCTCAACGTGAGAGGATGAAACAATACCACTGAGGCTGAAGCTTGCACTGCCATAGCTGCTGCGACTACTGCTTGTGCGCAGGGTGGTAATGATCGTGCCACGGATCTAACTGTGATGAATAGTAAGCTATGGGGCGTTGCTTGCCGCCATGTTGTTGCGTCAGTACTGACGTCATATATCCCCACTACAATCTACAGTTTGGAAAAATCTCTTATGGTAATTGGAAGCCCTAAAACTAATGATGAAGCTATCAGTTGTTTTAGTCTACAAAAGCTGCTTCTGCTTCTGGTCCAGTGCAGTATTTCTTGTGCTGCCATCGGTGTTTTAAATATTAAATCAGCCAATGGAGCCGTTTCTAAAGCATAATTGCATCCAACTCGACAAAAATTAGTCGTTCCCAAGAAGGGCATCATTTCCTTTTTGGTAGTTGGTCTAGGTGCCTGTAAGATAGCTGTTTTCCGATCTTCATCTAATGTTCTACCTTCTTTGGATATCACATATCCCAGGTATTTAACCTGTTCTTTCCAAAGTTGCAATTTATGTTTGTTTACTTTATGCCCCTGCTCAGCTAAGAATTTCAACAATGCTATTGTATTTTCCCTACACTGCTGCAGGGTAGGGGCAGCAAGCAGGATGTCATCTAGATAAAGTAGGACTTGGCAGCTACCTGGTGAAGAAAACCCTGCCAGGTTGCTAGCCATCTCTTGTGCGAATATTGTTGGACTTTCACTATATCCCTGTGGTAGTGGGGTATACCTTTTGCCCTGAAATGTAAATGCAAACCAATGCTGGCTGTCAGGGTGGATAGGTATTGAAAAAATGCATTGCTAATATCTACCACGGTGAAATATTTTTGCGGCTTCAAATCATTTAATAAGGTATGTGGGTCTGGCACCGTAGGTGCTCTTGGTATTACCGCATCATTTACAGCTTGTAAATCTTGTACCATCCGCCATTCCCGTTTGCTTTTTTCACAGGAAATAGGGGAGTATTACATGGTGAATCTAAGGATTCTACCAGTATCCCTTTCTTAAGTAATGCCATTATGATAGGTTTGATTCCCTGTTCCGCATCCTTGCTCAAAGGATATTGTCTTTTCTTGGTCTAAAGGCTGATTTTGGTGTAATAACTACTGGCCCTGCTGTTGAATAAGTCCTACATCTGATTTTCCTGTTGACCAAAGAACATTTGGTATTTCACTCAAAGCTTTTTCTTCCTCTTCTATCAAGAACGCCAGTCAGCTGTCTTCACTCTGTTGTAAGTGTACAGCTGGGCGTGCTTATAACCAATTCAGTTTCTGTTTCTGTACTCCTAAGTCCGATAATTCTGAGTCAGTTAGTCTCTCCCATCCTGTCACTTTGTCACCCAAGTCTACCCACCTAGCATTCTTGTTTTTGGTTAGGCTAACGTGTGGTAGTTTATTGGATTTGTACAATTCAAAACTCCTGAGGTAACGAACAGCTCACTACACTGTTGCCCTCAGTGTCCCAGTATAGGGTCCGTAGTATCAGTCTATTTGCAGGATTCCTGAACAACTTTTGTTCGTATTCTTTATCAGGTCCTGGTGTGCTACAATAATATAGGGTACAATGTAATAAATGTTGCTGGTCAACATCGAGGGGAGGCACCTTGCTGGTGGCTACATTCATCAGTTCCTTGGTCACTGCCCCTGGACCGGTTGTAACCAGATCCTGGCTGTACCAATAATAAGCCTCACCCTCCGACCACTACAAAGTATCAGTTTGTCTCTGTGCTTCCATACCGTTCATGGTAGGGACTACTGCTATGCCAAAAAGTTGCATAAGATCTCTTCCTAATAAGTTCATGGGGCATTTGGCAGAAAGTACTATTTTACTTCTTTGGGTCATGCCCGAGACAGGGTCAGTTATTGCTATATCATGGGAAAGAGGTTCCCTGTACAGCTGTCCGTTTGCTGCTTTCACTAATATGTAATCAGGTGACTCAGAATGTTCGGTAACTTTGAAGGATGTATCAAAGTTCGTGATGCTCCTGAATCACACAAAATTTGACTTCTCTCCCTTCCACCAGAAGTGTAACTTCGGTTTGTGTCTGCTAAATAGAGCTCTAAGCTCAGTAATGCCAGATCTAAAACTTCACTCTCCCCAACTTCTACATCCGGTTGTATGTCATTTATTTCTTCTAAGGTATTTACATCATTCCCCTGCTCATTAGTCTCTCCTGGTGACTGCTGAGCAACATAACTGTCATATAGTCAATCCTCATCTTCCTTATCCTTTTTTTCCGCAGGTGCCTTGCTCCTGCAATCCCTTGCCAAATGTCCCTTCTTACCGCAATTGAAGCACTCACCTTTTTTCTTTCTGCTCTCATAAATTTCTGAGTTTCTGTCAGAGCGTTTGTTACCCTGAGTATTTTGCTTACCCTTTTGGCTGCTTGTACTACAAAACTTCCGCACCGTCTTCAGCTGTGAAGACTCATGCTTTTTTCTTTTACTGTTAAAATGTTTTTCGGCATGTCTAGCATACTCTAACAAGGCTTGAAGCCTACTTGTTCGGTGATCTATCATGTGCTTCGTGATGAAGCTATTGATAGGGGCAATACAACCTTTCAAAATGCATTCTTCAATTGTTGTTCATATGAGCTATCATTCTTTTGATTTTCAGGAACAGGCATGCCACTATGGTTATTAAAACATTCTAATAATCTACCATAGTATGCATCCACTGTTTCATTATCTCGTTGTATGCATTGATTAATGCAAGTCCAGTCTGCCCTAGGTTTCCATTTTTCAGTAATGCGGTCTGTAAGACCCTTCAATCTAGTATCTAGTTCTGCGTCATTATGTGGGAGTGGCCTGTGTTGCGCGTCACGGGCATTCCAGGCCACAAATCATGTGCCAGTCTGGACCTAAAATTTGTCTAACTACTCTTTCTACCTCTTCCCCATTTAAGTGGTAACTCAATCTCATACCCTGTAAATCCTGTAGAAATTTCTCAAAGTTAATTTTGGATGGGGAATTCCTTCTGTAGCTTTTCGGATGTCTTCCGGTGTCCACGGTCTATATACTAAGAGAGTTGAGGCCTGGCCCTCCTGTCCTGCCTGTGGGTTTGGTACTTCTATTAATGGACAGATTTCCTCACTCTCATCTGATAAACTCCCGCTTGGTTGAACATCTATAAGCGTTTGGCGTGTTCGGGATCTAGTCGATAGGTTCTCTTACAAATGGTTGTCTTAATATCCCTGTTGTCTCTGGGTAGCGTGGGGTTCAGCCCGCCCTCCCGCTTCATATTCTGAGTAAGGCATCGGTGGGTGGTAGGGAGGGACCGATGCTACTATTATGTTATTATCCTCTTTGTCTAAAAATAATGCCTTTGCATTTTTATTTTTCTGTTCCT